>NC_065583.1:173035240-173262740 GCF_024542745.1 Macaca thibetana thibetana | reverse complement strand
AATCAGGACCAGGACACAGCCCACTCCCCACTCAAGCTTGCTGTATAGGGTTTGTTCGTTGGTTTGTTTGTTTTTGTTTTATCCAATTCACATTTCCATTATAATTGTATAATTGAATAATTGCATACATTGTATTTAGATACAATGTTTGAAAAGATCTGAAAAGAGAAAAATACTTCTTAAAAAACAGAAACGAGTGGAATCATTCATGTTGAAAAAAAAGTTGAGTGTAGCTTTAAGGGTTGCTGGTGGGAACAGCCCTGGCAGCTTGCCTCTGGTGGATGAGAGTAAACCCCCAGCCTGCCTGCAGCCTTCACCCCTGCCCAAAAGCAGGAGACCCCTCTAGGTGAGCCATGTCTTGTATAAACACCGCTGGATCTAGGGCATCATCTACCCAAAAGGCAAACATTATTTTAAAATAGGGGTCAAGGAAAGATAAGTTCTGTTCAGTTGACCACAGCACTCACTAAATCCACACACACAGAGTGAAGAAGAGGGTGGGGACTGGCAAGGTAGAAGGGGCTTGTTAATCACCAGAGAAGGAAGGGACATGACCCAGAAGAGAAGAGCAATGAGGAGCGAACAGAGAAAAGATAAAAGGAGCAAGATACAGAAACCCAAAATTCCCCATGAGAACAAAGCAATAGTAATTTCTCACTTTCCAAAGGAGTAGTCCATTTTAAGGTCTATGTACATCACAGGTGAAAGGATTGATGCCAATTACATAAGCAGTTAGTGTGTCAGTTTGTTCTTGCATTGCTATAAAGAAATACCTGAGACTGGGTAATTTTCAAAGAAAAGAGGTGTGATTGGCTCACGGTTCTGTAGTCTGTGAGCCAATTAAACCTCTTTTCTTTGTAAATTATCTTGCAGGAAACACGATGCTTGCATCTGCTCAGCTTCTGGGGAGTCCTCAGGAAACTTACAATCATGATGGAAGGCAAAGGGGGAGCAGGTCATCTCCTGTGGCCACAGTAAGAGGAAGAGCGAGCAAGGGGAGGTGCCACACACTGTTAAACAACCAGATCTTGTGAGAACTCTATTATAAGCACTAAGGAGATGGTGCTAAACCATCAGAAATGACCCCCATGATCCAATCACCTCCCACCAGGCCCCACCTCTAGCATTGGGGTTACATGTCAACATGAGATTTGGGTGGGGACACAGATTCAAACCATATCAATTAGTTTGCTAAGAAACGTCAAAAAAGCACACACCCTATCAGCAAGGAAAACAACAAGAATAAGTTCTGGCGAGCTTTTTAGCTAACCTGGGGACAGACCTCAACACAGTACAGTAGCAAGAGTCTCAATCAAATGATGAATACAAAATAATCAATACTTGGTGAATGGATCAATGATTAGTCAACCAGCAAACTCATTCTTTTAATTCTTCAGAACCCTCGTGTAAATTTACTGAGGCCAAAAATCTGTGAAGCAAGAATCATTTTCTTTGCAA
Source organism: Macaca thibetana thibetana (assembly GCF_024542745.1). NCBI lineage: Eukaryota > Metazoa > Chordata > Mammalia > Primates > Cercopithecidae > Macaca > Macaca thibetana. Next base: position 173,261,282 of record NC_065583.1, on the reverse strand, counting down.
GCTGAAAAGTAAATGGGCCTGCAGGAAGCAAAGCTAAGTTAAAATAATCAGGACTTGATGTGAGAAGAGACAAATTTTGATGGTCAATAAAAGAAAGGCATTGCCATCTGGAACGGCTGAAGATGAACTGGGCTAAGGGTCCGATGCTGGCCTCCTGGTCTGGACCTAACGCTGATTGGTCAAGCTCTCAGAAGGCATCAGCTTTGGGCGTTATCTCTCCTGCTACCTAACAAGAGGTCAGCAAGGCTCGTAACGCCCAAACATTCTTCAAGGGTGGCTTCTGCTTATTCTAACAAGCCTAAGTTTGAAGGGTCTAGGAATCCTACGCTAAAATGCTCCCTATATAATTCTTCCAGGGAGATAGTTATGTTTACTAATGGAAAAGTCTGTCTTGGTGCCAGAGGTCTGAATTTCGAAATTACCTCTTCTATTGTAAATTCTATAAACTCAACTCCTGGGACTAGACCAGGGTCTAAATTCTGAGTTCCTTCTTTCCTGAGGGCAATATTGGACATTTCCTGATGCTTACAAATGTGTCCCACGATTTAGATGCATTGAATCCACTCATTAGGGCCATCGTTCCCACATTGAGGCCAAGACTCAGGAGACCAGGGTCTCCTCTCTACCTCGCCACCCCCCAGTCTTTCTGCTCTGCGTCCCTTTCTTAGAGGTCTTTGATTTCAAAGCGAGCTCTGTGCATCAAAGGCTTGTGTGGTGAAGAATGCGGAAGGGGAAGAACTTGGCCCAGGGCAGCTGAATGACTTGGTATTGTTTGAAATCACAAGAACCGCTTTGGTCAGTTTCTGACACATGCTCGATCTCATATTTCTCCCCTTTCGTTTCTGCTGTATAAAAGAATAACAGAGAAAAAAACATTCTCAAAACGTACTCTGGGAGAAAAGAGGTACAGATGTGTGTCCTTCCTTCCTTCTTTCTAAATCTCTGTGTCTTAATTACCATAGAGTTTGCAGAGTGGAAAAGAAAATACCTACCATAATACAGGAAGTAATCAAAAGCCATATCATGAATTTGTTTCTCCTCCCTCACTATGAAAAGGTAGAATATGAATAGAATGGGAAAGTCCATTAGAATAATTTGCTATTCATCATGAATTATAAATGACATGATGTACTACTCATACATATCTAATATAAACTTAAAATTTAGCCCTGTGAATTGCCTGCTGAATGATAGAGGCATGGCCATTTTTCTTGGAGCTGGCATTAGGTTCTCACTGGGCTTTAACCTCTTGCTTTGTCGTTCTGAGATAGGTGAATAAGCCAGTCTGTACCATCAGCCCCTAACAGCACAGAGAACGCAAACGCTGTTAGTCCTGCTGGTGAATGACCGAGGGGAGATCAGTCCATGTTTCCTCCCTGAATCCAAATTAGTCTCGCAGCTGGAGAGGCATCAGTGGCTGATAATGGCCTAACAACCTCCAGCACTAACAGATATGACCTCGGCGGTGGTGACAGGAATGCGAAATGCTGGCTGCGCGTGTGCACACCACCACAGGAGCTTGAAGCCACCTTGAAAAACAAAATGTCTTAAAATAAAAAGAATAAGGCCAATCAATATGTGGCGGATATCACAACAGCATCTTCAAAGCATCAAAGCTGATTCTCTTCCAGTCCCAAAGAAAAAAGTATGTTTCTAGAGATCCTTAAAATAACGAGGAATATTGCCATTCAGGCCATTCACTTAAGGAGGACTATGTGTTCAGGCCTCCCTCCATGCAATTCCATGCCTTTTCTGTGCTCAAACATCTCCAATGTCCTGGTGACCAGGTGGACCATCCAGGCCCTTGGCCCATGCTGAGCCATGCTCCCATCCCCTCTGAAGACCAGCAGCACCAGGAGGCACTTTCCTTGTGTGCCGTGTTTGAAAGAGATTTTTCTTTCAAAGTTAACGCGTTCTTTGACCACAATTGTTCACTCGATGCCATTCAATGAACACGTCCTGGGCATCTACCCAGGGCCAGGCACGGGGTTTGGGGTACAGCTGACCCATGAGGAACCCCTGTCCCATAGAACAGGTATGACACAGGGACCAGGGGGACACCCCCATGTGGCGATGGGGGTGTGGAGGAGCAGACGCAGGACATGGCAGGAAGACACACAGCCCTGCAACGGGCCGGGAGCAACTGCTGCTCTGGGGTGCAGATGAACTTTGCTTTCCTATAAGGAAATAATGCTCGAGGTTGGCTTCCCTTTAAAAGACACCCATAGATACTTTTACCCTAAACAAATAAAATTATGGAATACTCCAGGTGTGTGTGTGGACCACATACTCACTGAAATCTTAGCCATGATTATTGTCCTGAAAAATATAAAAGCCACTTTGTAGTTTCCCCATGTAAGAACCATGTGGTGAAGAGCAGGGCCTGCCTACCAGTCTGTCCTGTATGAGCGTGCAACTGGCCGGGACAGTAGCCTATCCCACTGATCATTAGAGTCTATCACACAGCAAAATGCACGGCAGAAAATAAATCCTTCAAAAAGAGACCTATTTGCAATTTCTGAAAACTGAGAAATCACAACTAACAGGTCACAATGGACGGTACTTAGAGAAACAGGAAACAATCAGAGAATGAGTTGATTGTGCTTTTGAATATAATTTGATTCAATGGTTTCTACTTGGAGCAATGATATTGACACATAAAGAGTCAATGATTTTAGTTTCATCATGAGAAACATATAAATGTAACATATATGTGTGAAAAGAAAGATATTTTATTCGCAAAGAGCCAATAATTACTATCTCTTCTGGTGACAGCTCTAGCCATGTGCACCAAGGTGCAAAGCCAGGACCGACCCTGGGCCGGGCTCTTTCTTTCTGGGTTGACATGGCTGCCCTGCACTTGGTTGGCCTCCAAGACAGACGAAAAGCTAGCAAGCAGCCTCAGGGAAGACCGCAGTGTACTCAAGGTGGGAAGCTGCAATTTCTCAAATATCAAAGGATGTTCCACAATGTTGTCTTTTCCACACTGCAATTTTCATAAATGAAAGCTTAGCCCTGAGCTCTCATGGAAGCAGGATTGGATGTGTGGGGAGTCTGAAAAGCTGGTGCGAGGAGTCTGGTGCCCTCTCTCCCTGTTGCTCTGGTTCTCTGGGTTGAGAAATCCCTATCAATTAATCACTACAAAGGCACACAGACATGCACTCACACACACATACATGCACACACGCACATGCACACATGTGCACACACGCGTGCACACACATACATGCACACACCCACATGCACACATGTGCACACACGTGCGCACACACATACATGCACTCACACACACATGCACACACACACATGCACACATGTGCACACACGCACACACACATACATGCACACACACACGCACACATGTGCACACACAATGCGCACACACACATGCATGCACTTGCACAGGAGGAGGGCGCTGCCTGGTTTGCCAGCCTCCTCCTATTATGTCCTACTGAGACCAGAATTTAGGCCTTCCCCAGAGTGAGGGCCCTCAAAGTCCAATCACAAAATACACAGCAGAATCGTGGTTGCGTTTTTACCTTCTAAAAGGTAACAATTTCCGTGCGAGTTGGATTCAGCGGACAGTAATTACGCAGACGCTTAGCATTCCCCACATCTTTGTCCATGCTGGGGATGCTTTCCCCGGCTGGGTTTCCCCACAGTGAGCTCAGCGCCAACTCGGGAGGCAGCAGCTGTAACAGGACATGTGGAACTGAGACGTGACCTGTGGAGCTCTGTTCGCAACGACTGTTTCACCTTTGTGACATGTGCCATGACAAGCAGCCAGCCAGGGAGAGTATAGCTACTCCAGTTCTGAAAGGAGGGTGGTGACTCTGGCCCACAATCAAGAGACGCCAAGGAGTGTGTGGGCTCCCACGGCAAACACACCCAGCAGCAGCAGCTCAGCAGCTCAGCAGGCCTCCTCACTTCCGGCCTCTCCACCTTCCTAGCTCTGACCAGTGAGGGGCAGGCACATCCTGTGTGTGGAGAGACTCCACCCTCCAGTTGTATGGAATCTACGCATCGGACCCAAGGCGGAAGCCACGGGAATGGTAAGGATGAGAAGTCCACTCCCGCTGGGGCATGCCTAGTGGCATTCCTGGGCCCCAGCGCTGGGCCATGCTACCACTGGGCAGCTGCTGCAGCAAGAACCAGGTCTAGCAGACACCACCGTCCTGCTGAGGCCACAGGACCCCATCTCAGCAGCAGGACAGTTCTGCACCTCAGGAAAGTGAAGGACGGTTCTGCACCTCAGGAAAGTGAAGGACGGTTCTGCACCTCAGGATGGTTCTCCCTCTTATTCTGGGGTAAAGGGTGTAAACCTTCCTCTGTTTCAAGTAAGAGGAGGTGGGAGTGTTATTTTGCTTTCAACAAAGTCAAAAAAAGGAAAAAGGGCAAAGGGATTCTTGATCAAAGGATACAGACATTCAGTTATAAGATGAGTAAGTTCTGGGGATTTAGCTGCAGCTTGGGGACTTTAGTTAATACAACCATATTGTGTGTTTGGAATCAGCTGAGAGAGTAGAGCTTAAGTGTCCTCACCACACACACACACACACACACACACGTAACTCTGTGAGTTGATGGACGTGTTAATTACCTTGATTGTGGTATTCATTTCATAAACGGCATGTATATCAAATCATTGCATTATACACTTAAATGATGTAAATGCACAATGTTTATTTGTCAATTATACTTCAGTAAAGCCGGGGAAAGGGGGGGAAAGGAAAGGAGGACCCACATAGTTGACAGGGGCCCAAGGCAGCCAGGTGGTGGCAGCTGGCCCTCGTCTGTCAGCAGCAAGGCAGGAAGAACCAGGGCTCTGCGGTGAGTGCTTCCATGTCTCAAGGGGAGGAGCTGATGCCCATGAGACAGGTCTGGGTTGGGCAAGCATCTAGAGGAGCCGGGGTTGGAACCGGGTCTAGAAGATGATTAGGGTTTTGCCAGTTGGAAAACGGAAGAACAAAAACCAAGAAGGAAAAGCGATTTTCTAAATAATCGGGTTTCACACTGAAATCCCTTCCTGCCCCCGCTTCTCTGCACCTCACTGGGTCTTCCTGGTTCTTGCAGGGGCTCCCACTTCATGTTTCCTTGCCTCCCTCCACCTAAAATAAATGCCAGTGCCTTTCAAAGGCCAAGAATTAAACGCTTTAAAATCCTATGCCAGAAATGGAGTGGATGTGCTGAGAATGGGATTTGAAAGAGAACAGAGAATGGCTCCAAAATAAGGTCTTTTAGAAGTAGAAAAAAATACACAAACAAGTAGCAAACAATTGGGAAAGTAACAAAATTGGATTCAAGTGTGGTTTGTATGGTCACCAAGCCACAGGGACCCTCAAGCCTTGCTGTGTAGCATTAGGTCCCTCTAATGAGTATTTCTGCACAGCCTACATGGGGAAGATGACCCCAGGGCACTGAGGCACCTCTCATCTGAGCCCAGGGCTGGGCAGGCCAACCAGGGGTATCTGAGCTGAGCCTCTCAGCTGATGCATGGGTTGAGATTCTTCAAGGCATCATCTGCAGGTGTCAGGTGCAGAGATTAAACCTCCACTCACTCTCTATGGATTTCTGGGGCTGCCTTTCCTGGAGTTGCTGCCTTCAGTGAATATGAGTAGAAAGCCACCAAGGACTTGGGAAGTGAGGAAGAAAGGACCAGGAGGCTGGCTGCATGTGGAGTATGGAAGAAGGTGTGTGGGTGATTTGTCCAGGGCTTTCTCATGGGGTGCTGTGAGTTAAATAGCATCCCCCACACAATATGTTGAAGTCCTAACACCTGGTACTTGTTGCTGTGACCATCAATGGAAATAGAACTTTTGCAAACATAATTAAGATGTGAGCTAAGTTGAGGACATGCTGGAGTGGAGTGGGTGCTAATCCAATATGACGGCCTTTCCTAGAAGAGAAGAGGCCCAGGAAGACACACAGAGACGGTCTTGTGAAGATATGAGCAGGGACTGCAGAGGTGCTGCCACAATCAAGGAACACCAAGACCTGTCTGCTGCCACCTGAGGCCAGGAACGAGCAGGGAACACATTCTCCCTGTGAACCTTCATGAAGGAGCCAACGCTGCCGACACTTGGGTTGTGGACTTCTGGCTTGCAGAGTACATTGCTATTGCTGAAAGCCACTCAGATTGTAGCGACTTGCCATGGCAGCCACAGTAAGAAAATACAGGGGACAAGTGTGAAAAATCATCTGCCCTCACGTGAAGGAAGCTAGGATCCTCCATGCTGGCCAGCGTGGATGAAGTGGAGCCTGCATGAACGACACGGCCTGAATTGGCATTCTGGTGTTGTTAGGCACCCACGGCCATCAGCCTTCCTCCTATCTGTGGCTCCATCTCTGAGCATAGGAGGGTGATACCACCAGACACTCACATGCCAGGAAGGGCTGGGGCGGCCTAAGTCCTGGGCAGCTGTTGTACCTCTACCTACTTTTCCTGTAACACAGCGAACACCTCTGCCTTCTTACCACTCCCCTACCATCGCATCCTTGTCCTCTCTCTGCATGTCTTACTTCCCCTCAACTCCTTTACTTCTCCCTCTGCCACTAAATCAGCACTGACGCCAAGACGTCGCCAAACTATTAATTTCCTTTAAATGGCAGCATCTCTACCCTCCCATTTAAACTCCAAAAGGCCGTTAGTCCATCTTCCTGCCATCTCCATAGCCAGTTCTGCATCATCCCTGACTTTGCATTGTCAGCTTCATAGCTCTGCTGATCAAGCAACGTTCACTGAGCACTTTCCGTGGCCAGCAGGGGCTGGCAGCATCATGCAACCTCTCGGGACAACCCACAGAGACAACTCTGAGGCAGGGGCATCAGCCCCATGTTGAATGATGAGATGGCCAAGGCCAGTTTCCTTTTCCAAGGTCACACATCCGGTCTACCCTTGATACAGAAATTTTCTAATTCTAACTGTCCTCCCGTACAGAGTCTCATGGCCACTCCCATCTACTAGTGATGGACCATCTCCAAACCCCTTCTCTAGCCCTCTGTCCCCTCTGACCCCCAGGGAAAATGCATGCAGCCTCTGTCCTCTCTCCCACTGCTGTCAATCAGGCCTCTGGAATTTACTACTCTGGTCCTGCTCTCCTACCTGAGCGTCAGTCCCGTAACTTCCACTCCTCAGAGTGACTCCGCTGAAAACTCTCCCACCCTTCAAACACACTCAGTTGAACTCATTACCCTGGCTCCGTCCTGGGTATTTTCAGCCACAGCTTTCTGTCTCAGTCTGTGCTGCTCTTCTCCCTTGACCCATATCCACTACTTGCGCTCAATCTGGACCCTCTGTGCTCTTCCACTCACCAGGCAGGTAGCCACCACAACCCGCTGTTTCTCTAAGTGTCTGCAGGGTGGTTTCTCAACTCCATATCCAAGGCACTGGCTCTTCTCTTGGTGTGCTGAATGCACCTGTCCTCACCCTACATCCACTCAGGAGCAATGCAGACTCATAGAAACAGCTCCCTGTGGTCCAGGACACCATGACTACCAGCTCTTCTTCTACTCCTCCTTCCTGACATTTCTTTCTAGTGTCAATCCTGGTTACTACTAGGGTTTTGTTCCTGACATATTCAGAGCTTTCTGCTGCATTTTTTTTGGCAGGGGTTGCCTTTTTTTTTTTTTTTTTTTTTTTTTTTTTTTTTTTTTTTGAGACAGAGTGTCACTCTGTAGCCAGGCTGGAGTACAGTGGCGTGATCTCTGCTCACTGCAACCTCTGCCTCCCGGGCTCAAACGATCCTCTTGCCTCAGCCTCCTGAATAGCTGGGACCACAGGTGTGTGCCATGACACCCAGCTAATTTTTTGTATCTTTAGTAGAGACAGGGTTTCACCATTTTGGCCAGGATGGTCTTGATCCACTCACCTCGGCCTCCCAAAGTGCTGGGACTACAGGCATGAGCCACGGCACTCAGCCCATTAGTAATGGCAAACATGAGCCGGTCTTTATGGAGTTCTTATTCCATTTATTATTTCACATGCATCACTGCTAATTCTCACCACAGCTCTGCAAGGTACTCACCACTGTGTTCAATCTTTAAATGGTGAAAGAATGGCCAACAGGTTCATGAAAAAATGCCCAACATGGCTAATCATCAGGGAAATGAAAATTAAAGCCACAATGAGATCTTGCCCCACACCTGTTCAAATGGCTACTGTCAAAAAGGAAAAGGAGAGCACACACTGGTGAGGAGGTGGGGAGAGGAAAGCCCTTGCACGCGGCTGGGGGATGCAAATAAGTATAGTCATTATGGAAAACACTAGGGAGATTTCTCAGCAAAATAAAACTAGAACGATCACAGGACTCAGCAAGTCTCGCTCCTGGTGTTTGTCCAAATAAAACATAGCCGGTATGTCAAAAGGATATCTGCACCCCCAGTATGTCAAAAGGATTGTAGCACTATTCATGGGAGCAAAGATACAAAATCAACTTAAGTGCCCATCAAGGAAGAATGAATAAAGAAAATGTGGCATCTATACACAGTGGAATACTATACAGCCTTCAAAAAGAAGGAAATCCTGTTACAACAACATGGATGAATTTCGAGGACATTATGTGAAGGAAAATAAAGCCAGGCACAGAAAGACAAATAATGCAATGATCTCTTGCACCCATGCACGTACGTATGCACACGTGGCTATAAAGACAATTGCGGTAAGGAACTGGTTCTTGTGCTGTACTTATGAAGGCTACATCCCACTCTCTGCAGTACGCAGGAGAGCTGGTGGTGAAGGGGCAGGAGACCAATGGCTTGGCTCAAGTAGTCAGGCATGGGGAGCAAATTCACCCTTCTTCAGCCCTTTTTTCTATCCAGGCCCTCAACAGATTGGACGAGGCCCACCCATGTTGGGAAGTGCCATCTGCTTTACCCAGTCTGCCCATTAAAATGCTAATCTCATCTGGAAACCCTCTCACAGACACAGGCAGAAATAATATTTATTTAGCCAAATATCTGGGCACCCCATGATCCAGTCTAGTGGACACACAAAATTCACCATCACCTGCTCTGCCAGGAACATCTGTTCCTCGGCCAATGAAATTATCCTGGCAATCATCTTATCCTGAATTGTCTTTGCATGTAGTTCAAAAGTGATCTTCAAGGCAACCAAGTCAGATTACCACGAGTTCCACATTTTGGGGCACTCGAACACTATCATAGAGAAAGAAAAGATAATACGAGCTCATGGAATGCAAGACTCAATGTTCATGGCCCCCCTTCTCTTCCAACTCCACTCCTCTTGGAGTCTAAGCATGACCTTGCTCAGGTACCAGCCTGCGAGCCAGAGAAGGCAATGTGACTGATCCCGCTCACTGCCCCCAGCCTTTCTCAGCCCTTCACCTTGATCTCATTAAGCAAAACATAAGGAGCTGATTCCACAGCAGACAAGCAATTCGATGGTTGTAAAGTGCTTACTCATGTGAGGTAAATTAACTCCCACAAAGCATTATTCACTAATTTGCCCCATTGTAAAAATGTCATTGACTACATGGGGCTTTTTAATGTCTTAGATTTCCGGCCTAGCTGTTAGCAGCACTCAAAACATGCCTTCTCTTGAACATGGAGGAGGGAATTCTCCATAGGGTCATTCCAAAATGGCAGCTTCTGCTGCATCGAATAAAATGTGTACACCCTACTAGATTTTACTGACACCCAATTCTTGAAATGTGGTTTCCATCTTCTGTGACAGGTAAGTAAATTCCATGCCATTATCATGTTAGTTGCTATCATCCAAATAGTGTTCCCATGTAAATGCGGACACCACCTAGACTTGATTTTTCTCATAATAAAAGCATCTGGTAATATAAACATATCCATGTCTTTGTTATAGCAATTTTTATAGTTGTTTGAGGCACATGAGATTGGAATGAGAATTTTAGAGGCTGATATTTTCTTTTCCTTTTAAACCAGTTTTTAACCAAAAATTACCTTTCATGTAATAAAATAGTATGATTCATGAGAGTTTAGCTTGAGGTTCTTTCCTCATGGTACAAACTCTAGAATACGCTCTGCAATACATTCAGACAGATTCGTGACTCACATTTGTAGAGGTTTAGAGTTAGGACTATTGAGTCGTGGGGGGTTTGAGGGATGCTGGTATGAATAAAAGTTTTGTTAAACATGTTCCTTCTTCTTTGTCTTCATTGTTTGAAGACTCTTAATGTCTCCTTTTCTCTAAAACTCTTTCTAATCCCTACAGATTGTTCAAAATCTCAGTTTCCTGCTCTTTGTAAAGGCAGAGGGATGAACCCGCACACGTCAACACCTCAGAAACACCCCTCGGGCCCTGGCTTCCACCCCACAACCTGCCTAACCCCTGCTTCAAAATGCAGCCAGCGGGGCTAGGCTTTGAGACACAGAGCTGATGGTGTTGCTTTCTAGCCCGAGGCTTGGTGGCGGTCCACTGTGACCGCAGAGTCTTACACACACACACACACCCCCCCCCCGACAGTGGACCCTGGAGGTCTGCCCTCCACACAGGGACCCAGGCTGCCACCTCTGGTTAGCACAACCTGAGTGTCTGGAACATTCCATGTTGGTTCCCAAGACCAGGCATTTGGTCCAAAGGTGCCCACACCCTAAATGCCACCCTCCCCCAACACACACAGGTATGCACACATCATCCCACAAGGCTGAGCAGTGTCGGGCAGCTTCTCCAAGTTATGACATAAATGGAATGCAGCTGTTTTACAGGGCTGGCCACACACCCATGGCAGATGCAAAGAGAGGAGGGATACAATGCGTTCACTATTAGGACGGTAAATGTGGCTTATACAAAAAGGCAGGAGATACACAAATGTCAAACGTTTTAAGGGTATGGACAAGTGTTCAGCCAGGTTGAATACCACTACATCTATAATACACCTTAATATAAGACTGATTTAGAATGGCATTTTGAGATTATTAAACAATAAATAACACTTGAAGCAATACTATAGCAAAGACTTATCAGTATAATTTATTATACTGTATTATGAACATATGGTATTGATTTTAAGATACAGTATATAATAAAAGTTAGAAAACATACATATCTAAGACATATTTTACATGATGACAAAATTGTTGCTATATAATAGGAAAAACCAACTAAAAACTCCAGTTTCGCCACAAATGGAAACATCATCCACGAACCTGACCCAACACCCAAATGAAAATGAAAGTTTCCAATAAGAGCTCAGGTCTTCATACGAGGCACTCCCACCACCCTGGCCCTGGCTCCTTACACCCCTACAACCAACTCTGAACTGGGTAAAAGAAGTCACATTTTAATCGTTATTGCATAATTAATTCATTGTGTGCTTGGTTCAAGAAATGACCTGGATGACTCAGAAAGGTAATTTATATGAATCAGAGCAAGATTCAGCCAGGGTTCTGTTACTTCTGGCTTGTCTAAGTGCTGGTCTTCTGAGTTAACAATTGATGCACTACAACAGTCATGTTCCTTAAAAAATCCCCAACCTGGCCAGGCGTGGTGGCTCACGCCTGTAATCCCAGCACTTTGGGAGGCCGAGGCAGGTGGATCGCCTGAGATCAGGAGTTGGAGACCATCCTGGCCAACAGAGTGAAACCCCATCTCTACTAAAAATACTTTTTTTTAGCTAGGCGTGGTGGCGGGCACCTGTAATCCCTAGGTGAGGATACTAGGGAGACTGAGGCAGGAGAATTGTTTGAACCTGGGAGGCGGAGGTTGCAGTGAGCCGAGATCGCACCACTGCACTCCAGCCTGGGCAACAGGAGCAAAACTCCATTAAAAAAAAAAAAAAAAATCCCCAACCCCCTGTCAAGTTCTATACACCTTCTCTCTCAACACATCCAGCTGGGCCAGTGTTTCTACCAGTGCTGGGAACCACAGCTGAACCCAGAACGGACAGGCATGGAAGTTAACCACACATGGCTCGGCCCCCTGCTGCATAGCCTTCATCTTCCCTCCAAGGACTTTACAGTTACCAACTTGTTCTCAGTCTAACTGTCTTTATATTTAACTTCACATTCAGACACCTACATTTCTGAATTTCTCCAGATAATTAATTGTCTCCTGCTTCCTATGAATAATGTTCTTTCTGCAGGAAGAAGCAGCACCATCTTGTGGGTCTAGAAAACTGTAAAGCTCCCCAAGGTCATGCTGAAAACAGGTTTTATGAGGGTGCTGAATTCAGGAGCCAGTTCTAAGATATAACGAGAACATAAGGAAAGACATCATCCAAATGATGGCTGCTATACATATTAAAGAGGAGGTTTAGTAAACCTTGAAATACAGATCATAATCACATTAATATGCAAATACTTAATTATTTAATAATTATCCAATTATCTTCATGTGTCATAGGTGCAAGAATAGAAGAGAACCTTCTACTCAAGGCTTCTCTCTGCTGATCATAGCACAGTTGTATGTGATTTTGATCATAGATGTTCTTTTGCTAGAAACCACAAGGCAGGGGATGAAAACTCCACACAAACCAGTGTTTAGTGCGGCATCACGGAGGCCATTGAATACTAGGGTCCTATAAGATTCCACATCTCCATCACTTTGAGAGTACTGCCAGTAATACTAACTTCTGGTGATGAGTGACTTACCAAGGGAAATTATAGATGATGTTGAGTTTTCTATGCTGTTTCTTTCTTTTTTTTTTTTTTTTGCTAAACATAAAAGTATCTAACAAATTTGGGAAGAATTTCATCCAATGTGCTAATTTTTCTCTATGCTTTGACACTTAGGTGAACGCAGAGTTTCTCTAGAACATGCAAGTCACATGGTTTCCTGGTGAATTAGGTGTTACAATAATTAAAGCAATATCAGACACCAGGTAAGACTCCTTCCTGCAATGAGAGCTACATATTTATAAAATAGTTGAGTTGCTCACAGTAGAATGGGTAAGTGCCTGGTGATTACTCAGAAGACAAACTAGTAGAGGCAAGAGGAGGAAACGGGTCACCTGCTTCCTTTGCTCCCTCTTTCTTCCTTTCTAGTTACTGTGAAACAGACTTCTTTCTCCCCAGGCACAGGAAAGCCCCCTCTTTTCCCTCCTTCTCCCTCAACACCTTCTAGGCAGCCCAAACACTAGATTTTTAAGCCCCTGATACTCACAGAAAAGGGAAACCAATTGATTGATGACTTCGAAAATCTAAGAAGAAATCGTTAACGACCCCACTCTGCTAGTATTAAGTGAGTTCACAGCTCAGACCGCTGTAATTAGTGTTCCCATTTTCAACATTATTTAAGGCAAAAACTATAAAAACAAAAGTAAAGTAGAAGCCAGGGTTTGGGAAAAGATCGTAGAGCCTCTGAAATAATAAACCAGACACACAGAATCATGGGGGGAGCTAGAAAGACACCCCAGTGAAAGCCAACGAAAACCTAAAATAAATTCCAGACACTAAAACCAAGAAGCCCTTGATGAATGTAATAGGATGTATAAAGTTACTTTGTTAACTGTGCTCATTACTCTCAGGAATTTATAACATATTTTGAATAAAAATAATTAAACTAGAAAAATGTTCGTTCAACGGTACCACCTGCATTTAGCCCCCACTCTCCAAATTTCTTCTATGGAAAATTCCTCGCTTCTATTTGTAATTAATTCATGTTGTCTCTCATTTTAAGTGATTGGAAAATTACTTGTCTCCCATCTCAGAAGACGGTTATTCACATTGGTTTGAAGAACATGAAATGGCCTATACTTGTCCCTGTTTGACCCATAAGAAAGGTCAGTTTCATCTGGTTCATGGTAATGCATATGTTGATGCCTTCTTTAGTAAAGAAATATGCATCCACCTCCAAAGTACTTTTATGCATAATCTTCTCTTGCAAAAATTACCCACTTGCAAGGCAAAGTCAGTGACCCAAAGCTTGAACCACTTATGATATTGGGACAAAACCCTTTCTCCATGCACAGTTTGCAAAAGAAAATGGAACTGAGGAGCTTAGAAATCAGTGGGTGTCGGAATATGCAGGGAGTATAGAGATGAAGTCTTGAATAAACTGGGTGAGAAGTAGATTCCTTTTGATTGTTGTCTCTTGCTTTTTAATGTGCTCAGAAAACGGCTGTATCTTTCAGAGTCTCTCAAGGATTTTTAGATAAAAAGAGAGGTTTTATCTTTGCATGTCTATAAGCAGTGAAAACTCCGGAGACCAAAACCTACAGGCAATTCAAATAAACTAAATCCGATCAAGGTAATATCAATGCCAGAATTAGAAGAAAACCCAGAGAGAATATCAATAACAACATTAAAACAGCAGGTTTCAACTGGAATCAATAGGCAGAATAAACAGAAAAAATTAAGTCACAAAGTGTTAGCAGATAAAAGCTCCCCACTCATTAAAATTCTGTTTGTCTTTGTGTCTTTTTATCAATGTACCTATATATCTGTGCAAGTGTATCAAAGTTTGTAATGTAAAAGAATGATGAAATAATCTAATTAATTTCCGGTGTCATTCTACATATTTCTTTCAAGTTGAAACTGCAATATTAACAATGGTTTGCAGTTTAATAAAATATCTTTATGTCCTATTAACTCATATATCAGCTTGTTATAAAAGCCACTTTCTATCAAATAGCTAAACTTCAAAAGAGTTTTGCTTTGATCAGAAAGAAAAAATCAGGTTCATTCCATTTGTACTGAATAACCTCACTCAGTTTTACAGAAAGGCAGTTGTCTGTAGCTGCTGAGCTCTCATGAAAGATATTCCAATGGGCAAAAAAATAAAAAAGATAGAATATATTGAGGAAACCATTGAGTAAGGGAAGTGTGCTTTTAACTTCAGCAGGCAGGGGAAACTGGCTTTTGAGAGCACAGGAATCCCCAGCAGAGGAGGCCCCAGGAACCTCCCAGAGCACAGACAGGTACCAGCCCCAGAGTGGAATCTCAGGAATGCCACCTCCACTAAAATTCCAACTGCTAGATTTTTTTTTTTTTTTTTGACGTCTCAAATCCTTCCCATTGACAAGTTCTGTGGGGTTAGCAAAGAATTTTTAAACAATGCTCCTTAGTTGCCACAATGTAAAAATTCTCTTGACTGCAAGATGTGCCCCCATGCCATGTCCGGAGGTCTGGGCAGGTCTCTGTCTCACCTTACCTCTCATCGCTGGACAGTTTCCCTTCTGTGTCTCTGCCAGTGCCCTGTGCCAGGCTTGATTCTGCAACATCCGGGTCGTTCAAGAAGGGTAGGGGCTTCCTCAGGTTTTTCTCCTCAATGTAGCAGCTGAAATAGAAGTTGAAAATGAACCCAGCTTTATTTGTTTGGTATATTTTTCCAAAAGAGACTCCAAATGCACCTGTTCTTCTTGGAACAAACCTGAGTGGTCAAGGTTCTGGGAAAGACAAATGTGAGGGTCCCTAGAAAGGGTCTGCATTGACACGCCTGGTCTCCTTGGAGGTCAGCAGAAGCCTCGTGTTCCCAGCACAAATACCGTCTGACCTGGCCCCCTACCAGGCATGTGGCATTGCCCGCAGCACATTCTAATGCTGCTTGGGCAACGTGCTTTGCCTCTCACAAATAGAAAGGAGCTTAGACCTAATGAGGAGATGAGGTTTGATGGCAAGAAAGTGTCCTGAATCTCAGACGGAACCCAAGCTGCAGGACACTGTCTTCGGGAATCCTAAGTTTCACAGTCAAGGAAAATGCCAAGTATGAAAGCAGTAGTCTAGAAAATGAGCCTGAAAACAATTGGGGTGTTGAGAATGATGACTGTGGAGTGGGGTGACGGTTTCACTCTAGGAGGATCCCAGAACCCTGGTCTCTGAAGGCAGTCGGCAGTGCTCCTCTACTGGTATATAATTTTATAATTTTATTCATGCTGAAACTTTAACTTCAGAGACCACCCTGACAAACTGATAAAAATGCCTTTGCTACAGGGCCTTCCTGTATATTCTGGGGTACAGGTTTTGTTGTGTTGGTAAACTTCCTCCACAGAGCAGCATCCCCAGTTACCAACCCCTATGTCCCACCAGGGACCTGTAATCACTGTGGTGGCTGAAAGCACTTCCAGATCTTTCCAGAACCCATGCCCACCTGCATTTCAGGGAGAAAGCTGTACTTCCCCACTTCTTAACTAATTCAGGCCACATCTGGCCACTCTTTTGTAAATCTTAACTTTCTTCTCTCAACGATATTAATAGCATTTTTTCAAGGTGCCTCTTGACATTTTATTTTCCTTCCATTTTTTTTCATTCTGATATTTCTGTTTAAAAACAGCCAATGGACTGTCACAGTCACCAAAAGTCATTTCCAAAATGCAGGCTGTAAGCAAGTTGATCAATTGAGGTGCAGGACAAAAGTTAGCAATTAAAGCCTAGATAAATTAAACTTCCTAATGGTTTTACATTGACAATGGTCTGTGTACATAATTTTTAAATACTTTTTCATATGTTGAAGATTTTTGCTCATTTTTTTTTTCACACATGGAGAGAAAAATTGTAAAACTTGGAGATACTATTAGTCTACCACAGTGGTTCTCAATCCAGGGTGATCTGGGTCCCTGGGCCAGGTCTGGAGATACTTTGGTCCTCACATCAGAGGGGATTCTGCTGGCATCCAGTTGGAGGGGATGCAGGGATGTTATCAGGTGGCCTGCAGTGCACAGGGCAGTGCCCGTATGCAAAGAACCACCTGGCCCAAAATGTCTATGGCACCAAGGTTGAGAAATTCTGGTCTGTCAATTGAATCAAAAAGGTTTTGGCCTGAAGATGAAGGCCCCACAGTGTGGTCATGTCCTCTAAGGCTAAGAGAATCTGGGGCCCCTCCCAGAGGTGGTGCTCGGCCAATATTCCTGTGCACTCCTAGAGCCTTTGCTCATTTCATTCCAGGACCCAGCTTGTAGGGGTCCCATTCAAGTTTCCTCACAGCCCCCTCAAAGCCCACCCAAGTCTTCCTGCTCCTGCGTGAGGAGCGGGCCTGGCCTCCTTAGTGGAGCTGTTCCATGGCTTGACTTTGTGATGTGCTCATTGGCTTCCTCCATCCAGATGGGGTGTGCAGGAAGAAGTGACTGCTGACAACCTTTGCAACCCAATTGGGTCAAGGGTTTTTGAAGCTGAATGGATCCAGCTCCCTCATTTCACAAATGAGGAGCCCAAGGCCCAGATGACCTCAGATTTCTACATCACAGCACAGTCACCCCAACAGCAGAGGGAAACTCACATGCTCAAATCCCCAGTACTTCCTCCTGCAGGTTCCCATGCCATCTTTAACAGAAACAGACAGAACAACACTTCTAAACAAGGTATTTTGCATTAGGACAGAATTGTATCTCCTCTACAACAAACTTATTTTCATTTGAAGATATTTGCCTCATGTCTGTGCAACATGGATGCCTTCAAGAGCCTACTGTTTCTTCTCAAGAGCAGTAAGACAAAATTCTAGATCATTTTCCTCAAATCAAACAAAGAAACACTTCGTAAACCTATTTGGGGGTGGGGGACTGGATAAATCCCTGTCTAATCACCTCATTAGACTGTTACAACCATCTATGGAAACATGGAAATTATCTCACGTTTTAGCTCTCAATCCTTCTCACATTGTTTTAAAATGTGAGCAGGGTACTCCAAGCTCACCATCAGCAAAAGGACACCTTCCCCTGGCAGGGCTGTGCTATCTCTAGCCAGATCCAAAGATTGGAACACCATGGGGCTGAGCTCAGTTCCAAAGAAAACTTAACTGTGTTGGGTGTAGCTTGTCCAAGTCAAATTCTGCATGCGACAAAAATGAACAAAGGCCAAAGACACATGCACACGTATGCTAGGAAGAAACTGTATCAACTGACAAGCAAAATAACTAGCTAACATCCTAATGACAGGATCAAATTCACATATAACAATATTAACCTTAAATGTAAATGGGCTAAATTTACAAGAAAAAAGCAAACAACCCCATCAAAAAATGGGCAAAGAATATGAACAGACACTTCTCAAAACAAGATATTTATGCAGCCAACAGACATATGAAAAAATGTTCATCATCACTGAGCATTAGAGAAATGCAAATCAAAACCCCAATGAGATACCATCTCATGCCAGTTAGAATGGCGATCATCATTAAAAAGTCAGGAAACAACAGATGCTGGAGAGGTTGTGGAAAAATAGAAACACTTTTACATTATTGGTGGGAGTGTAATTTAGTTCAACCATTGTGGAAGACAGTGTGGCGATTCCTCAAGGATCTAGAACTAGAAATACCATTTGACCCAGCAATTCCATTACTGGGCATATACCCAAAGAATTATAAATCATTCTACGATAAAGACACATGCACACGTATGTTTATTGCAGCACTATTTACAACAGCAAAGACATGGAACCAACCCAAATGCCCTTCAATGATAGACTGGATTAAGAAAATGTGGCACATATACAACACGGAATACTACACAGCCATAAAAAAGATGAGTTCATGTCCTTTGCAGGGACATGGATGAAGCTGAAAACCATAATTCTCGGCAAACTATCACGAAGACAGAAAACCAAACACCGCATGTTCTCACTTATAAGTGGGAATTGAACAGTGAGAACACTTGGACACAGGGCGGGGAACATCACACAACGGGGCCTGTGGGGCTGGGGGAGGGATAGCATTAGGAGAAATACCTAATGTAAATGACGAGTTGATGGGTGCAGCAAATCAACATGGCACATATATACCTATGTACCAAACCTGCATGTTGTGCACATGTACCCTAGAACTTAAATAAAATAAATAAATAATTGAATAAAGGGACCTCCTCAAAAAGAAAACAGCCGCCAAGTTTTTCAAAACACAGGTTTCCCAACACCACAGAGATTAAGGGAAATTGAGACTTCCTTACTGAATCCTTACCTCCTGCTTGATGGTGTCATAACAGGGCTTGGCTCCTGGTTTGGACCTGACATTTACTCCCCATCAAGCTCATCCTGAGGCAAGGTCCACGCAGTGTAGACAGGTGACCTGCCTCACGAGCTCCATGAATCGCTGAGTCACTCGACCACTGTCCTCCTAGTGGCCTCTCAGGAATGTTCCAGGGCACCTATGGGCTGAGAATGAACCTCGACGAGGAGATCAGAAGGCACTGCCATCTCCTTATTTTAACAGGATCCTGAGAAAACGTAACCTTCAAGGCCTAGGCATCCAACATTCCCGTCTGCACAGACCTTGCAAGGAAGGCCAGGCCAGCCAAGCCCTGGCCTCACAGCTGCAGGGGCCATGTTGCTCCACATCTCTCAATGGGATCTTTCTCCGGGAAGACTGTTGGCGTGTAGAATGCGTTATGTACCATTCTTCATCCATGATACTAAGGCAGAGAATGCAGCGAGTGGAAGAAAGCATGCAACAAGCATAGGCATGCACGCGTCTCCCCTAACGCACATGTAGAGACTTCTCTCACCTGAGGTTATGGGAAACGCCCTGCGCAGCTGACCAGAAATCCGATGTTGCAGAGAGGAGCGTGGGTCCGAGGGAAGGCTGCAGCCTGGGAACGCCCGGACTGGAGGCCGTGCCTGCCCCACCCAACCTCGGACTTCTCAGGCCTCACGGCTCCAGAAGCATTTTGAAATTCTTTAAGAAGCAAGTTTTCCGTGGGCTGAGCGGACTTCGAGGGCCCTGGCCACACTGACTTGGGCTTGTGGAGCTCCTCCCTGAGGCCCATGAAGCTCACGGTTTCTGCCCCATGGCCGTGGCTGTGCCTGGAAGGCCCTGGGAGCAGCCAGGGAGCGCCGTGCTTGCCCTCCACAGAGGCCTCCTGCGGGGAACAGGGCAGCTTCCAGCCGGCGGAAGGCGAGTGAAGCAGAGTGAAGCACACAGAGCCAAACCATATCGCCCCCACCCCGTGTGACTGAGTTCAGGGCCTGCCTTTGAGGCCCAGGGTCAGCCGCGGACTAGCAAGAGCTCCAATCCGAGCCGTGTCAGGGCGTGAACTGCGGGAGGCCGCCCCACGTAGCCCGCGCATGCGCACTCCCGCGGGCACGCTCATCCGCGCCGTCGCTCGCCTGCGCCTGCGCTGACCCAGGTGCGCTGACCCAGGTGCGCTGACCCAGGTGCGCTGGACCCAGGTGTCCGCCACCGCCGCCTGCTGCGCCTACAGCCCGAGAGTGGCCGCCGCCAGCAGTGGCATCCGGGCTGTCCCAAGTCATCCTTCGTCTGTTTCAGTGTCTTTAAGAAACACTGGCTTTGAGGGATGAAAACGTCCACACGGATGCAGAGTCGGATGTTTATGGAAGATTTGCGCCCAGTGCAATCAGCTGTTGGCTCTTCCTGAAGATCACTGGGATAATCTTCCTGGGGTCCGAGTATAATACACCCGGCATACACTTTCCCATGCATTAGAGTTTTTAAGTTGGATAACAAATATATTATTAATCTAACAGAGAAAAAAAGACTTTAAAAATATAAGTGAGTAATTTGAGAGCACTCTCAAAACATAATGTTATCTAAAACAAGGAAATACTGCTTTCTCCGGACTGGCCTCATCCTTCCCTTGCAAAAGAATATCTGTCTAGGCCTACACTGTGGAATCCAAGAAAAAGTACATATGGAAAGTACGTTCCACTGGGGAGCCTGTGGGAGTGTGGACGGGAGGGGTGGGCTGGAGGCCACAGAGGGCAGCTGCTTCTACTTGAGGGGTATGTGGGGCCCCCTGGCAAACAAGCTGCTGTTAGGGCGAAGAGGGCTTTCCTCGGCTTCTTGGCTAAGCACTAAAAACCCAAATCAGAAATGAAATGAATATATTTTAACTTTAACCTATGACTATATTTGAGCTTGCTTGGTATAGTGATATGAAGTGTAGTGCAAGCAAAAGTCCCCAACTCGCTAGACTGTTCCCTTCTAAATGTTTCTGCTAGACTTCAGATGCTTTGATGCTAGAGTCCCCACTCAGGAATGCCTGCTTCACAGGCATAAGCCTCCTGCTCTACTGTGAACCGCACCGGTCCCCTTACCCAGCAGGTTCATGCGCAGTAAGTGCTCAGAGCTGCACGGTGAACTAGACAGAAAGATATGACACCCTGGAAGGAGAACTCTGGAAGGAGAACCCTGTTTGTTTCCCCTACAGAAGACATAACTTAGATTCCCGCAATGCAAGGATCAGAAGAGGCTCTCCTATTGACCCAGCTCAAACTCCTCTTAAGTAAGGAAAAGGAGGCTCAGACATTTTGAGTCACTCACCCAGTTTCACAGAAGGAAACAAAGGCAGGCCCTGAACTCAGTCACACAGAGAGGCTGATCTGGTTTGGCTCTGTGTCCCCACCCAAATCTCATCAAGAATTGTAATCCCCCCTGTTGAGGAAGGGACCTGGTGGGAGGTGATTGGATCATGGGGATGGTTTCCCCCATGCTGTTCTTGTGAAAATGAGTGAGTTCTCAGGAAAGCTGATGGTTTTTAAGTGTGCCACTTCTTTGCTCTCTGTCTCACCTGCCACCATGTAAGATGCGCCTTGCTTCCCCTTCACCTTCTGCCATAATTCTAAGTTTCCTGAGGCCTTCCCAGCCATGTGGAATTGTGAATCAATTAAACCTGTTTGTTTCTAAATGATCCAGTCTCAACTAGTTCTTTAAAGTAGTGTCGAAACAGACGAATCCAGGGGTGCTGCTGGTCTGGAGCCTGTGGGTTTTGTTCTTATTTCCTCCCTATACAGCATAAGGCCTGTCCCTTAGGGAAAGCCGAACACACCCACCAGTCTCTCTGATATGCCTTAGCATTTGGCTACTAATACTGGAGCAAAGGCTCAGGGCAAGGATCACGTTTAGCTTGACTCAAAGAAATTAGATGCTGGAGGAGCCCATGTCCCCTTTGGCTGGGGACTCTGAGGAAGTGGAGGGAACATTTCACAGGAATCTGGCAAATTCCATCACCTCTTTCACATTATCTGTGGCTCACTCTGTGATTATGAAGTTAAAGCAATTAAACCATTCCCGAGTAGCCCACTGCGTATATTTTTACCTATGCATGTAGGTCCCTTATACTCTGCGTGAGTGCCCTTACCTACATGACACAGGTGTCCAGGTGCTATGCAAAGGCACAGCCTCCCCTGCAGCCCATGCCCCAGGCCAACAGCTGGTTCACAGCCTCCACTTGTATCAGATGCTGCCACTGACAGGTGTCAGCTTTCCAGGCCTAGGTGGTGCACCCCAGTTTTTAGTCAGGGGCCGTTCATTTCCTTCTGCTTGTGGCAATCTTCTGCCACAGTTGCCACACAGCGAGTGGCTTCAGCCAACAAGAATTTGGCTTCAGGGACAGACTCCTGAGTCCCTCCCAGGGGCTTTGCCTGGCACTCTGTTTACCATGAGGATGTGATGTCCCCAGACAGCAGCACCCTGGCAGCAGCTGACCTGCCCCACAAGGGGACACACAGGGGACCCCACAGCCCCACCACTGCATCCTCATCCCCACCTCCCGACACTGGAGGCTGCACCGAGGGCTCCTCTTGCGTTAGGACCCCCTGTGCTTTACTCAGAAATCGGGCTGAGGACAGACACTCCCCACTCAGGTTCAGCAGCCTCAGGAGCAAGGGGTCACACCTGAGAACCCGTCCATCACCAAGGCTGCTGGATTGATCCCAGGCCTGTCTTTGGAGGGAGACCCAGTCCTGCTGGGCAGGGGCTGGGGACACAAACAGACTGAGGCCAAGGCCTTGGTGTTCCTGGGCTGCCTGGCCCCCAGTGTTGGTGGATTTCAGCAGTGTGTGTGACAGCCACTGGAGTCCACAAAGGCCTTGGGGGCTACTCCACTTCTTGTTCTTTGGTGATAAGTGACACTCCACAGTGTCATAAGGAGGAGAAAGAGGCTGCCCAGAAGGGGCCCAGGCTCAACCCCAGGAACTGCAGCTCCCTAGGAACATCCAGCCTGACCCCCAGGAGAGGAAGGGACACTCGGGTCCTCTGATGCCCAGGGGCCCTCTGCGTGTGGAAGGCAGAGCCCTGATGCGTCCCTGCCTGAGTTCTTCCTCCTGGACAAGGAAGACAGGAAGAAGATGGACGGTGCTTGTGCACAGATGAAGAAACCCAGACATGCACTCCCAGCACTTACTACCCACAGCCCCAGCCTTCTCCTTGCCCTTGCCCTGAAATGCAGATGCCTCAAGGGCAGGCATAAGGTCCTCTTAGCTCTGACCCAGGGCTTCATCCTGTGCCTGGTACACAGTGGGTGCTTAATAAGCGTCCATGACCGCAAACATGGAATGCAGGAGAGGCAGGGCAGGAAAGACACGGCCAGCGTCACATCTGCAGATAAGTGCCAATAAACATGCAAATGATAGATCTGGAAATGCTCTTCTTACTTTTCAATTCAATTCCAGGAACCCAGGGGGTAAATCTCTATAAATTATAGTGAAGTGTGACTTGTAAATAACATTTTTCTGACATCCCCAAAGCATTGCTGCATCTTTGGAGTTTATAAATTGTTGATGTAAATGAGTTTCTATAACCATTTCATAGTTCAAAAAAATAATACTTCCAGCAGGATTGGGAATCAGGTATACTTCCAGGCTTAGGAACGTGGTGACTTGGGGTCTGGAAGGGCTGGTTGTAATTTGGCTGATCTCATGCTCTTGAGAGTCAAGCAAGTGAGGTCTCTTGGGAGGGTGGAGCCCATGAGTGAGAAGGGCTCGGTCACTGACCGTCACCTGCTCCCTGGCACCTTCTCTGCTCTGCATCTCAAGGCTGCACTGGGAAGAGCTGTGTGGTCCTTGTCTTGCTCACTCACTGAACATGAGCCCAGAGCTTTACTTCCCAAGTACTGAGAGCTGTGCTAGGGGTTAGAAGCACTAAAATGTTCAGGACCCCACCTGAGCCCAGGAAGGACCGTGCAATTGAGTGAGACTGGCCTGGCACACCAGCACCGTGCAATACAAGTGTGGGAGGGAGCATGTGCGCTGCCCAGGGGATGCTGCTGGAGGGAGGCTTAGCTTCCAGGATGCCTGAAGGATGCCAGAGGGTCACTAGCAGACATGGCAGGAGATGCTGGGCTAGACAGAAATAAACTCATGGAATTGGAATTATGAGGACAAAGTACCCTTAGGCAATTGCCTAACGCTCAGCATGGCTAAAGTTTCCATTTAACAGTGGTGAGGCTGCAGAGGAGGCTGGTGGTCTGGGGTCGCGGAAAGGGAAGGGAAGCCTTTGGTTCTATGACCACCTGGAGTCCTCCTTCCATTCGCAAACTTGAGGAGAGGAGTCTCGTAAGAAAAGAGAAGTTAAAGCACAGTCCTTTCCCACTTTGCAGACAGCAATTCATGTCATTGCCATTAAGAAAAATGCAAACCTCATCATTTACAGTTAAGGAGATCTGTAGGAAGGGATTATAACGCAAGGGACATTGTTAGCAAAAGACACTTGTGAATTGGACTCACCTCTCCGTGCATGGCTCCTTTAGGAACCACGCAAGCAGGTGTTGTTCTAAGCTGCATTCCTGAAAAGTCCTGTATGGACATGGAACAATTTATTTCTAAGGGTGCCTGTAGGACTAAGGTCGAAACCTCATGTCAAAGGCTTCAAGACCTGGGTCATTTCACTATGGTGGTATTTTCTCCTCTCACGCCTCATACTGTTGCATAAAATAGGTGAAAATAGTTTTAAGTGGAAATAATCTCTGATTTATCCTACCAACACAAGTGCACACAACATAAGACCTGACTCACATAGCACATGCACATATACACACACACACATACACAGGTAGACACACACACACACACAGGTAGACACACACACACACACACAGGTAGACACACACACACACAGGTAGACACACACACACACACACAGGTAGACACACACACACATACACAGGTAGACACACACACACACACACAGGTAGACACACACACACACAGGTAGACACACACACACACACAGGTAGACACACACACACACAGGTAGACACACACACACACATACACAGGTAGACACACACACACACACACACATACACAGGTAGACACACACACAGGTAGACACACACACACACAGGTAGACACACACACACACACAGGTAGACACACACACACAGGTAGACACACACACACACACAGGTAGACACACACACACATACACAGGTAGACACACACACACACACACAGGTAGACACACACACATACACACAGGTAGTAGACACACACACACACAGGTAGACACACACACACAGGTAGACACACACACATACACAGGTAGACACACACACACATACACAGGTAGACACACACACACACAGGTAGACACACACACATACACAGGTAGACACACACACACACAGGTAGACACACACACACACACAGGTAGACACACACACACACACACAGGTAGACACACACATACACAGGTAGACACACACACACAGGTAGACACACACACACACACAGGTAGACACACACACACACCCACAGGTAGACACACACACACATACACAGGTAGACACACACACACACAGGTAGACACACACACACATACACAGGTAGACACACACACATACACACACACAGGTAGACACACACACACACACACAGGTAGACACACACACACACAGGTAGACACACACACACACAGGTAGACACACACACACATACACAGGTAGACACACACACATACACAGGTAGACACACACACACACACACAGGTAGACACACACACATACACAGGTAGACACACACACACATACACAGGTAGACACACACACATACACAGGTAGACACACACACACATACACAGGTAGACACACACACATACACAGGTAGACACACACACACACACACAGGTAGACACACACAGAGTCCTCTTTGAGTATGCATGTGACAAACATGTTCTAAATAAAATATTAGCAGCCTAAACTAGCAGTGGTTTAAAAACGATATATTGTGACCAGGTAAGGTTTATTGTAGGGGTGCAAAAAAGTGTTCAACACTAGGGCAACTTGATAAAAATCTTTACCTTAATAGACAGGAGGATGAAAACCATGTGAGACAATGATAAACTTTACATGGAATTCTGAATTTTTTAAGTTTTAGTGGGTTAGGAGAAAGTTCTTTAACTTCCTGCAGGTATATACCTATAACCCATATCTCGATGTGTGTACCTGTGTGCGCATACACATATGTGTGCCCATATATAGATACATGTAGATTTATGTATATAATCAGCATGTCTCACTGTTCAGTCATTTCTACACACTGAAATCAAATAGCCACAGCACATGTTGAACTGGATACTGGCACGCTACCAGGATCATCACCAATCTGCCCTCTCTGCCGTCACAGTGCAATCCCGGCCTCCCCACCAGGGAAGCAAACATCCCTTGTCATGAGACCGTCCTTGTTTACAGTTGATGCTCCTACGTGACTGCAACCCTTCTTATTTTACAAAGTGACCTGATTTGAATAACAAATATGTGATCTTACTAGCTAAAAAATAACATAAAGTTACAATATTAAGGAAAAAAGTCCAAACAAATTTTTTTCTGATTTTGATAACTTTTCAAAAAAAAATCAGGATAATCAAATGAAAAAAGAATTTGAATTCATGAGAAAGCTCAATGTCTGAATATATGTTTAAAAATATAATTTCCTTCTGTAGGGCAGCAATAGTTTAGAAATACAGTGGAAAAAAGATCCTAGCACTAATAATGATAATTGTAAAACACAGGAGAAAGTTAAAAAACATGGAAGGAGATAAAGAATTAGCTAAGTAATTAAGGAGACATCCGTTCTTCCAGATGAGAAGACTCCATATTAGAAAGATGCCCAGGCTGGGCGTGGTGGCCCACACCTGTAACCCCAGCACTTTGGGAGGCTGAGGTGGGTGGGTCACCTGAGGTCAGGAGTTCAAGACAAGCCAAGCCAACATGGTGAAACCCTGTGTCTACTAAAAAATACAAAAATTAGCTGGTCGTGGCGGTGGGTGCCTGTAATCTCAGCTACTCAGAAGGCTGAGGCAGGAAAATCACTTGAACCCAGTAGGTGGAAGTTGCAGTGAGCCAAGATGGTGCCATTGCACTCCAGCCTGGGTGACAGAGCAAGACTCCATCTCAAAAAAAAAAATAAATAAATAAACAAATATTCCCAAACTAATCTATAAATTAGACTAAAGCCTTCTGCCCTATAAAAAAGCCACGTTTTACTTGAAATGTTTATTCCAAACTTCTAGAATAAAAGCAGAAATATTCAAGAAAGTTCTATTTGTGATTATTATATGTCACACATTGGTCTAAAACCTTTCCCACATATAGTAAGTCATCTGATACCACCCTGTGAAATGGATACTATCACTGTGCCCATTTTATAGATGAGAACACTGAGGTATGCAGAGGTCAGTCACTCTCAGCTTCTAACATTTGTGAACAACACTGATGCTCACCACCCCCCAAAACCGCAACCATAGCATGCTTTACCATGAGGGAGTTAAGCCATGGAGATGCCCCAGGTCAGCCCCTTTCCCAGGATGGATGGCAGGGACAGCCCAGGTCACATTTTGTGTGCTCCTGCTGCAGAGCAAGCATGCATAGAATGGGCTCTCACCAGCCTGCCCATGGCTGGATGCTCAGGCTCTCTCAGGACACAGGCACATGTTCCTCCAGCACCTCTGCCTCAACCACACGAAGACAAGAGATCGGGGCAGCCTGCGGACTTTTACACAAATCGATTGTGTGACTGTGTACACACAGTCCTTCGCTTCAAGAAATTATAACCATCCTCTCCATTCCCCAGCAGAAAAATAAACAGGTATAGAGATATAAGATACAATTGATTAATTTAAAGAAATAAATCCCTGCTCTCCAGCTACCCAGTGGAGTATCCTGTGGCATTCTGTCTTCCGTTGTTGCAGACGCTATCGAGTTGTCACCTTCAAAGCCATCGCCGTGCCTTCCCTCTCCAGGCCACAGTCCAAACTGTAACCTGCTCTGGGACCAGCATCTTAGGCTAATCAGTCACCACCACATCTTCCTTGAGTGATGGTAGGGGATGGGGTCGGGAAAGCCTGAGAAGATTTGGACCCAGGTCTGAGCCACACAGCCTGGAATGCTCCCCTGGTGAACTGAGCCTATTTCCAGGAAGATCATCCAAGTAGGGAAGGAGAATCGAGCCACCAAGGATTTGACAAGAGGACAATGTGCTGTAGTTCAGAGTCTGAGTCTTTAGGAACCACAGAGCCTTTCCCTTCTGTGTGCACTGCCTCAAGGTATAGTTCAGCTCACTCCAGGCCAAATGTAAGGGCCTGTGTTCTCCTATAGTCTTAGAAGGCTTGCCTTTGGTTTGCAAGCCACATTGTGAAAATTGGCTCTGGCTTCCCTGGATGCAGAATAACTTTCAATCAAACTTAATTAAAGTAAGGCCAGTCATATTTATCTTGCGTTTTCTCTCAGGCAGTGTTTTTCTTCTAATTGGGACTTGAGGGCATCCCCGAGTCAACGGTGCCCTGGGCTACAGAGCAGTGGCCGCTCCTGGCAACCTGACAAGCAGCCAGGCTCTCCTGGGAGAACACAGGCCCGCCCGCAGGTTCATCCAGAGAGGCTCCACTAAATCACTTCCATCCCAGCCGGGGAGAGAATTTCCAGCTTGGGGTTTATCTTCAGAAGAACTCTGACATTCTGAAACTGCCCAACAGCCATAACTCTAGACAGCGGCATTGTCTCTCTGTGCAGTTGTGCAAAGTTCCCTCAATCTCACCGCTGGCCAGCTAGTGGTCCCTGTCTCCTGGAAGCTCTGCCAGCTCATTCACCCTGCTAGTGAACTCCAGACAGGGTGGATGGAAGGACATGCCTATCAAAGAAGCAGCCCTGCACTCCTGGTTTGGAATTTCCATCTGAGCCCTGTGTACCTAAGAGGAAGAAAGAGCTTGCATTGCTAAATGCACTGTCAGGGCTAAGCGTTTGCGAGACTCTGAGCTACCTGGGCTGCCAGCCGACGTAGCTCATCCTATCAGACTGCCTTGGAGCTCCCATTTCTTGTGCTATGGGGAATCTTTTCTGCAAAGTCTATGAATGCCTACAGTTGACTCTTGCTCCCTGGGAACGGCACTCTCCCATGCTTCAGTGGTCCAGGCCTTACAAGGGACCAACAGCCATCTAGTTACTGGGGCATATTGCATTGTTCCAGGCCTTTCCCAAAGATGCATTGGTCAATATGGCATGGAATTCCTTCCTCCAGTTTCCAAGATAAATGGCCTCCCCCTGTCCACGTGGGATTTTTGTGTTCACAGCTGTTTTCATTTTATTTTGTGTCTGGGATTTCACCAACATCATGTAATTTTCACATTTTCCTAAATTGAGCTGTTTCAGGAACTTCTGTTACTGCTTTGCTGCTACAACACAGGAGTAGTCTCTGTTTTCCTTAAAGGGAAGAATTTTAAAACTTTGCAAGACAGCTTTGTAACTCATTTTCAGGTTCTCATGCCTTTTGGATATTCAGCCATGCTCTTCGTTTTGAAATGCAGTGTTTTCCATGTGACTTGAGGATGAATGGCCTTAATAAATTCCATTACTCTGAAGAACAATAAAAATTACAGGTTGGTGACACTAGCACCATGATAAATGACATATTTTATTTTGCCATGTCATGATTATCCCTTTCCTCTTGGCTTGACTAGCTGATAGACGGTCTCCCTGCAGACCCAGCCTGGAACTCCCTTGCTGCCAAGGCTGGACATCCTGGGAGATTGTCTTCCTGAATTTGGGAAGTACAGAGTCAACTCTTCTACGTCATCATTGCCAGGACACAAAACATCCCAATCCCAGGAGCCTCTAAAATTCCAACCTCAAACCAGCAACTGGTCCTTTTTTCATCCCAGTGGAATGATTTGCAATCCTTAATGACTGCATCCATTTTCCTGTTTATTTAGTTATTGGAGACCCAAGATTTTAAACCATGAGTTGATCAGGCTTAAGTTAAAAGGGTAATATTGAGGATACAGAAATGATTTAATAAACTTTGAAGTTCTCAAAGAAGTTCCAAAAAGCACAATTGGATGGCAGCTTCTTAAACATCCTCGGCCAAAAACAAATGAGTTGTGGTACCCAAAATCTGCTCTTAGAACTCCCTAATTTACATATATGCTATCAGAAGAGAATTACACTTTAGATAACAAATTAGAAGGTTTGGACACACAAGAGGTATTAGAAAAATGTCCTATTGGTGACTTTATTGACCCTTTTCTTCATCTGTTGAAGTCCTTGTTGGGCGAAGAAAGAGGTTTGTATGGGTAGAAAACCCACAAAATAGAATTGCAGGCTCCAGAGCAACCCCAGCCTGTCCACAGGACACTGCAGGGTGGGCCATGCTTGTGCTGAGCACCACCAGTGTTTAAGACCTGCATTCTTCCCTTCTGCTGAACGTCTTAATCTTTTGGATTAATTTTTATTTCTTCTAGTCATCCACATTTCCAAAGGAATCTTCTGCTCCTGACGCATATCTAATTAGAATAGGTCCAACTTTACTCACTCCTAAAGAAAGTCTCTCCTTTTCATTGATGCCAGTATGCTATGGAGACACCCGTCAGACTTTTAAACACACAGATATCCACTGGGTATTGATCATAAAAGCTCACAACATTTTTGAGCACTTGCCATGGGCCGGCCAGAGGTTCTGACTGGTGTGCAGCATTGGCTCGCCCGTTCCTCACAGCAGCATTGGCTCGCCCGTTCCTCACAGCAGCATTGGCTCGCCTGTTCCTCACAGCAACAGAATAAGGCAGGGATCTTTATTCATCCCATTTCTCAGGTGAGACAGCTGAGGCCTAGAGAGGGTGGGAACCTTGGCGAGATATCATAGTTGACATGGAATGGAGCCAGGTGTAGGCCTGACTTCAGAAGCCTCTCTCAACCAGCAGACAGAACTACCCCTCTGAGTGCCAGGAGGAGGTCAAGGTCAGAATCAGGACACCTCACCTCCAGCTTGAGGGCACTGTTGATGATCTCAGGGATGCCCAGGCAAACCTGCAGCTCCACTGTGCCCCTTGTTTATTTGCCAGGAGAAAGGTGAATTGTCCTGATGTGGCAGGTGTGCCCGGGAGGAAGCAGCAATCAGGCAGCTCACGGACACTGCAAGTGCCTCCCTCTACCATGCCCCATTGGCTTCAAGAATGTCGCATGCAGATCATACCTGCACAACCTTTTCCATTCTGACAATACCTTCTCCGTTGCATGCTGCTCCTCCTCCCAGACGTGTTCATATTTGCTCAGATATGGAGAAGAATGAAACTTTGAAGTAGAGAATGATTTCCAGGTTTCTGGTTCCACATGCAAAGAGCTTGGAAGCAGTCATTCCGGTCTAACAGTAAGTAAAAATCTGAACAAACTGAAACATTGACAACTCTTCTTAGATCCCTCAGGGAATTTAGGTCACAGAGAAAAACCATTGCTCCCAAACTGAAGACAGACAGTTCAGTACTGATATCACAACTTACTGGAACAGAAGCCTAAGAATTGAAGCCTCCACAGGAACCAGTGCTGGAGCAGAAAATCCTGAATTCTAATTGGTGAATTCCTAGAAGCTCAGTGTGGAAGTCTGAGAGTAAAAAACTACAAAGGGCCCTAGCCGTTGGGAGGCCCTCACATTTTTGTAAGTTTGACCTCCAGGAGCTCTGCCAGGTTCTCATGGTGAGTAGCAGAAATCAATCTTGTGCTTTCAATAGGAGAGAGAAAAATAACCATTCTGAAACATGCAAGAGTCCTCATTCTTAACAATACCTGCCACAATAAGAAACTATTTAACCAGAGATTAATGTGTTTAGGTTCTATCACATCAGAACTGACTTGGAAGAAGAAAAATGTTCAACTCAAGCCCCTTCTAGTCTTCTGCTTCTGCTTCTACTTCTACTAGAAGGAGGGAAACACCCAACTCCAGCTCACTCTAGACCCCTGTCTCACCTAAGGGGGTGGAAGACTGAGAAACACATCTGAAGTCCACAGCCCAGAGGCACAGGCTCACTGAAAGACTGAGCACTACTCAGAGGACTATAAAATGCTTCTTCTTCCCCTACACCTTCCTACCACATTAGTAAAGACCTGTGTACACTAGTTCCTTTTACCTGGTACATCATGCAAAGCTTTCGAGAAAAAAAATTATAAGGCAAGCTAAAGAAAAAAATTTTGAAGAGACAGAGCAAGCATGAAAACGAGACAGGGATGTTGGATGTTGGCAGAGATGTTGGAATTCTACTGGGAATTTAAAATAACTGTGATAAATATGCTAAGACACCTAAAGGATAAAGTAGGCAGCATACATAAGCAGATGGGTAATTTAATCAGACAGATTAAAATTCTAAGAAAGAATCAAAAATAAATACTGGAAATTAAAAAAAAAAAAAAAAACCTATCCGAAATGAAGAATGCCTTTGATGGGCTTATCAGTAAACTGAACAGAGCTGAGGAAACAATCTCTGAGCTTGAGGATGTATCAGTAGAAACCTCCAAAACAAAAAAAGCAAAGATAAAAAAGACTAAAAAACTTGCACAAAAACAAAAAACCAGATCAGAATATTTAAAAATTGGAACAGCTACAAATGATGTAACACATGTGCATGAGAAACTCCAGAAGAAAAAGAAAGAGGAAAAACAACAGGAGAAATATTTGAAACAGTAATGACTGAGAAATGCCATCAAATTAATACCAGACACAAAACCACTAATCAAGGAGGCTGAAAGAATATCAAACAGGATAAATACCACACACACACACACACAACAAAACAAAATTTAAAAATAAAACATTATACCTAGTCATAATATATTCTAATTACAGAAAGTTGATAATAAAAGAAAAATTCGTGAAAGGAGCCAGAGAGGGTAAATACCTATAGAAGAGCAAAGGTAACAATCAAATCTAATTTCTCCCCAGAAACCATGCAAGCAAGTAGTGAGTAAAATATGTTAATACTCAGGGAGAAAATAAAACAAAAGGCTACCAACCTAGAATTTTTTATCCTGCAAAGTTATTCTTTACTAATGAAAGAGAAATGAAGATTTTCTCACACAAACAAAAATTGTAAAAATGTGTTGCCAGTAGACCAGTCTTTCAAGAAATGTTAAAAGAAGCTCTTAGCTCTGTGGATAACTTAAGGTTATAAAATAGATCAACAACTCAGATCTGCACACAGAAAGAAAAAGCATTAGAGAAGGAGTAAGTGAAGGCATGGCAAAACTTTTATTTTTGTTCTTCTTAATTGGTCTAAGAGATAATTGTCCAAATTAATAATCTTGTTAATTTATTTGAATATATATGTGCTTATACATAAGTGAAGTAGATGATAGTAATTACACATGAAATGGAAGGGATGAATTAGAATTACTTTGTTATTAAAGGATTCTTGCACTATGCTTGAAGTGGTATAGTGATATTTGAAAGTGGACTTGGATTAATTGTAAAAATATATGACAAACTTTAGAGCAACAAGTTAAAAAGTAAAAAAAAAAAAAAGCATAACTAATGGACTAAGAAAAGTGAGAAAACAGAATCATTCAAAATGCTCAATTAAAACCACAAAAGGCAGAGGAAAATGTGGAAAACAAAAATAGAAACAAATAATAAGGGCAATAAATCAAAAACAGTGACATATATGGTAGATATTAATCTGACTACATTAATAATATAATATATTAATAATAATAATAATCGCATTAAATGTCAATGATCTAAATATACCAGTTAGAACACAGAAATTATCAGAGTGGGTCAAAAAATAAGACCCACTCCAGAAGTTATCTACAATAAATGAATTTTAAATATTAATACACATATATACTAAAAATAAATGGTTGGGCACTTTGGGAGGCTTAGGCAGGCAGATCACCTGAGGTCAGGAGTTCAAGACCAGCCTGATCAACATGGTGAAGCCCTGTCTCCACTAAAAATACAAAAATTAGCTAGCCATAGTGACATGCACCTGTAATCCCAGCTACTCGGGAGGCTGAGGCAAGAGAATCACCTGAACCCGGGAGGTGGAGTTTGCAGTGAGCCAAGATCGCGCCATTGCACTCCAGCCTGGGCAACAAATGCCGTCTCAAAAAAAAAAAAAAAAAAGGTTGGACAATCGGAAATGATAAGGGAGATATTATCACTGACCCCAAAGAAATACGATCATCAGAGAATACTATAAACACCTCTATGCACATCAACTAGAAAATCTAGAAGAAATGAATAAATGGCTGGACACATACACCCACCCAAGACTGAACCAGGAAAGAACTGAATTCTTGAATAGACCAATAATGAGTTCTGAAATTGAATCAGTAATAAATAGACTACCAAAAACAACAATAAAAAGCCCAGGACCAGACAGATTTACAGCTGAATTCTACCAGAGGTACAAAGAAGAGCTGGTACCTTTCTACTGAAACTACTCCAAAAAATGGAAAAGGAAGAACTCCCAAACTCATTCTATGAGGCTAGCATCATCCTGATACCAAAACCTGACAGAGATAGAACAACAAAATTAACTTCGGCACAATATCTTTGATGAACATTGACACAACAATCCTCAACAAAATACTGGCAAGCCAAATTCAGCAGCATGTCAAAAAGCTTTTTTGCCACGATCAGGTAAGCTTCATCCCCAGCATGCAAGGCTGGTTCATATACACAAACCAATAAATGTGATTCATCACATAAATAGAATGAAAGACAAAATAATTATCACAAGACCATGATTA
The DNA here is from genome assembly GCF_024542745.1 of Macaca thibetana thibetana. Taxonomy (NCBI): domain Eukaryota; kingdom Metazoa; phylum Chordata; class Mammalia; order Primates; family Cercopithecidae; genus Macaca; species Macaca thibetana. Next base: position 173,226,687 of record NC_065583.1, on the reverse strand, counting down.
TCTCACTAGATGCAAAAAAGGCCTTTGATAAAATTAAATATCACTTTATGTTAAACTCTCCCCCAAAAAACTAGGTATTGAAGAAACATACCTCAGAAGATTTAGAGCCATATGTGATAAACCCACAGCCAATATCATACTGAATGAGCTAAAACTGGAAGCATTCTCCTTGAAAATCAGCACAAGACAAGGTTGTCCTTTTTCACCACTCCTCTTTAACACAGTGTTGGATATTCTGGCCTGGGCAATGAGGCAAGAGAAAAAAATAAAGGTATTCAAATAGGAATAAAAGAAGTCAAGCTACCTTTGCTTGCAGGTGACATGATTCTATACATAGAAATCCCAATGGTCTCAGCCCAAAAGCTTCTTAAGCTAATAAGCAACTTTATCCAACTCTCCAGATTCAAAATAAATGTGCAAAAGTCACTAACATTCCTGTATACCAAGAGCAGCTGAGCCAAGAACCAAATCACTAATGAACTCCCCATTCACAATTGCCACAAAAAGAACTTAAAAACCTAGGAATGGTTGGACGCGGTGACTCACGCCTATAATCCCAGCACTTTGGGAGGCCAAGGCCAGTGGATCACCTGAGGTCAGGAGCCCGAGACCAGCCTGGCCAACATGGTGAAACCCATCTCTACTAAAAATATAAAAAATTAGCTGGGTGTAGTGGCACGCACCTGTGATCCCAGCTGCTTAGGAGGCTGAGGCAACAGAATTGCTTGAACCCGGGTGGCGGAGATTACAGTGAGCTGAGATTCCACCATTGCACTCCAGCCTACACAAGAGAGCAAAAATTCGTCTCAAAACAAAAAAATATATACAGCTAACAATGGAAGTGAAGGACCTCTTCAGAGAACTACAAACCACTGTTCAAATAAATCAGAGATGATACAAACAAATGGAAAAACATTCCATGCTTATGAATAGAAAGAATCAATATCATGAAAATGGCCATACTGCTCAAAGTAGTTTACAGATTCAAAGATATTCCTATTAAACTACTATTGAAATTCTTCACAGAATGAGGAAAAAAAATGTTAAAGTTCAATAGAACCAACAAAAAGAGCCCACACAACCAAAGCAATCCTAAGCAAAAAGAACAAAGCTGTAGGCATCATGCTACCCGACTTGAAACTATACTACAGGGCAATTGCAACCAAAACAGCATGGCACTTCTACCAAAACAGGCACCTAGACCAATTAAACAGAATAGACAACCCAGAAATAAAACTGTACACCTACAACCATCTGATTTTCAACAAACCTGATGTAAGCAAGCAATAGGGAAAGGATTCCATATTTTTAAAAATTTATTATTTATTGCTTTTGAGACAGAATCTCTCTCTTTTGCCTAGGCTGGAGTACAGTGGTGCAATCTTGGCTCACTGCAACCTCTGCCTCCAGGTTCAAGTGATTCTCCTGTCTCAGCCTCCCAAGTAGCTAGGATTAAAGGTGCCCACCAATATGCCTGGCTAATTTTTTTATTTTTAGTAGAGATGGAGTTTCACCTTGTTGGCCAGGCCAGTCTTGAACTCTTGACCAGAAGTGATCCATCCACCTCTGCCTCCCAAAGTGCTGGGACTTATTAAATAGGGAATCTGGCCCAGCATGAGCCACCATGCCTAGCCAGATTCCCTATTTAATAAATGGTGCTGGGAGAACTGGCTATCCATGTGTATAAAATTGAAACAGGACCCCTTCTTTATACCACATACAAAAATCAACTCAAGATGGATTAACAACTTAAATTTAAGACCCAAAACTAAGAAGACAAACCCAAAATCCCAGAAGAAAACCTAGGCAAAGCCATTCAGGATATAGGCACAGGCAAAGATTTCATGATGAAAATGTCAAAAGCAATTGCAACAAAATAAAAAAAATTGACCAATGGGATCTAATTAAACTAAAGAACTTCCACACATCAAGAGAAACTATCAACAGAGTAAACAGACAACCTACAGAATGGGACAATATTTTGCAAACTATCTGTCTGACAAAGGTCTAATACCCAGTATCCATAAGGAACTTAAAAACATTTACAAGAAAAAAACAAGCAATCCCATTAAAAAGTGGGTATGGGACATGAACAGACACTTCTGAAAAGAAGACATACATGCAGCCAACAAACATGAATAAAAGCTCAACATCACTGATTATTAGAGAAATGCAAATTAAAACCACAATGAGATGCCATCTCACACCCATCAGAATGGCTATTAGTAAAAAGTCAAAAAACAACATATACTGGTGAGGCTGTGGAGAAAAAGGAACGCTTTTACACTGTTGGTGGGAGTGAAATTAGTTCAACTGTTGTGAAGACAGTGTGACGATTCCTCAAAGTCCTAGAGGCAGAAATACCATTTGACCCAGCAATCTTATTACTGGGTATACACTCAGAATAATGTAAATCTTTCTGTTACAAGGACACGTGCATTTGTATGTTCATTACAGCATTACTCACAATAGCAAAGACAAGGAATCAACACAAATGTCCATCAATAGTACACTGGATAAAGAAAATATGATATGTATACACCATTGAACACTATGCAGCCATAATAAGGACTGAGATCATGTCCTTTTCTGGGACATGAATGGAGCTGAAGGTTGTTATCCTTAGCAAACTAACTCAGGAACAGAAAACCAAATGCCACATGTTCTCATTTATACATGGGAGTTGAATGATAAGAACTCATAAACACATGGGGAGAGGACAACACACACCGGGCCTGTTGGAGGGCAGGGGTGAGAGGAGGGAGAGGATAAGGATGAATAGCTGATGAATTCTGGGCTTAACACCTAGGTGATGGGCTGATCTGTGCAGCAAAGTACCATGGCACACCTTTAGTTATGTAACAAACCTGCACATCCTGCACATGTACCCCTAAACTTAAATAACAGGAATTTTTTTAAAAAAGGACTGATGGTCTCCATAAACATTTTTACAACAAAAACTGACTTATCCACTGCCACAAAACACACACACGCAAATAAATAAATAAATAACAAATGATTGGAGAAATGTATACTATTCTAATATAAAGCAGAAGAAAGTGGAAATAGCTATATAAATTTCATATAGAACAGAATTTACAGATTTGAAAATTATCATAAACAAAGGCCATTACCTAATAAAAATTGTTAATACTCCAAGAAGACATAACAATCTTCTGCATACATGTGCTTAGCAACAGAGCATCAAAACACTTGAGTGAAAAACTAAACTGTGAGAATACATTCACGCATCCACTACCATAGTTACAGATTTCAACATGCTTTTATCAGAACGGACAGATCCAGCGCAGAGAAAATCAAAAAGAACAGTCTTAAACTCAACAGCACATCAATCGACTGGATTTAATTGACAACTACAGACTACTTCGCCAAACAACGCCACATTACACATTCTTTTCAAGCTCTTATGGAACATGTACTAAAATACATCACATTCTGGGTCAGAAAACACATCTAAACAAATTTTAAAAAATCATACAATGTCTGTTCTCAGAGAGCAATGAAATTACACTAAAAGAAAACAGAAGGAAAATGGAAAATCTCAAAATACTCGGAGATTAAAAAACACACTTGTAAATAACACAGGAGTCAAATTTTAAAAATCTCAAAGGAAACTTTAAAAAAATTTTAAAATGAAAATATAATACAATTTATCAAAATTTGCTAGATACAATAAAACCAGTGTATCAAGTGAGATTCATAGCACTGAATGCATATATTAGAAAAAATAAATATCTAAAATCAATAATCAAAGTTTCCACTTTAGAAAACTGGAAAACAAAGAGCTAATTATATCTAAAGACAGCAGAATAAAATAAATAATTGGAACTAGAGCAGAAATCATCGAAATTGAAAACAAGAAATCAATAGAAAGTACCATCAACTACAAGAAAAGCTGTTTCTTTGAAAAGATCATGAAAATCAACAAGCCTCTATACAAGATAACTAAGAGAAAGAAAAGAAAACAAAATTTACTGCTACCAAAAATTAAAGAAAGCACATCACGGCAAATACCATACACATCTGATAACCTAGATAAAATGAACCAATTCTTTAAAAGACACAATCTGCCAAAATTCACAGAGGAAAAAGTAGACAATCTGTGTATATATACAGTTGTTCCACAGTCTCCTTGAACAATTGGTTCCACAACTTCCCACAGATACCAAAATTCATGGATGTTCAATTGCATTATACAAAATTGTATAAAACGATATTTATATTTTATAAAATATAAATTTAATATAATATATAAATATATATTTACATACTTTTATCCATTATATACAATTTGATTTGCTGTTTTCAATTTCAATGATTTCTGCTCTAGCTCTAAAAATTCACAGATGCTCAATTCCATTTTATATAATTTTGGTATCTGTGGGGAGTCCTGGAACCAATTACCCAAGGAGACTGAGGAACAACTGTATATATACATAGATTCTCCCATACACTTTAAATAATTTCTAGACTATTTACCATACCTGATACAATGTAAATAATACTTAAATAGTTGTTATGCTATATAATATTTTTTAAAATTGTATTATTTTTATAGTTGTGAATTTTATTGGTTTTTCAAATATTTATGATCTGCAATTGGTTGAATCTGCAGATACTAGATTTTCTCTTCTGAAAAAGATCCCAAAGAAGGCTGACTATATGTATAATTGGATCCATAATTAATAACATTGCAAAACAGAAAGCACTAGGCCCAGATGAGTTCACCAGTGAATTCCACCAAACATTTAAAAAAGAAATTATATCAATTCTTCACAATCTCCTCTATAAAATAGAAGTACAGGGATTACTTCCTAACTTATTCTGTGAAGCAAGCATTGTCCTAATATTAAAACCATCTAAAAATATGACAAGGAAAGAAAGCCACAGAGCAGTATCTCTTATAAATATATCTGGAAAAAAATCTTCAACAAAATATTAGCAAGTTGAATCCAACAATGTATTAAAATAGTTATATACCATGACTAAGTGTGATTTAGCTTAGGAAGGAATTCAAGGCTGGATGAACATTTGAAAATGAATTAATTTAATCTATCACATTTACAACCTAGAGAGAAAAAAATCACTTTATATATGAACAGATGTAGAAATCTGACAAAATCCAAAACCCATTAATTTTTATAATAAAAAAGTTTGAATAAACTGGGATTAAAAGGTTAATTTATTCAATTTAATTAAGTATATTGACAAAAACCTACAGCTAATATCATACTTAATGGTGAGAAACTAGGAGTTTTTCCACTAAAATCAGAAACAAGGTAAACATTTCTTCTCTCGTGACTCCTTTACAATATTGCACTAGTAAATGCGATATGCCAAGAGAAGAAAATAAAAAATGTACAGATTGAAAAGGAAGAAATAAAATTGTCTTCATTCACAGATGATGCAAATATCTATGTAGAAATTCAGAAAAACTCAACAAAATCTTCTGCAACTAATAAGTAAACTATAGCAAGATAGCAGGATATGAGGTTAATATACAAAAGTTAATTGCTTTCCTATATACAAGCAATGAACAAGTAAAAATTTTCATTGGCAAATTAAACTAAAAACATAACGTCATTGGCATTGGCACCCAAAAGGGGAAATATTTAGGAATAAATCTAACAAAACATATACAAAATCCTTATGAGGAGAACCGCAAAACTGTTAAAAAAAGAAAAAAAAAAAGCAAAGAGAAACAAAATAACTGCAGACAAATTCCACAATCATAAATAGAAAGACTTGATATTGTCCAGATGTCAGTTCTTTTCAAATAATTAACAGATTCAATGCAATCCCAGTAAAAATTCCAGCCAATTATTTTGTGAATATTAACAACCTGATTCTGAAGGTTTTATGCAGAGGCAAAACAGCCAGAATAGTCAGCACAATATTGAAGACAGAAATAAAGTTGGATGACTGATACTATCCAACTTCAAGACACTATAAGGCAACAGTAATCAAGATAGTGTGATACTGGCAAAATAATAACTAGATCAGTGGAGCAGAATGGTGAGCCTAGAAATAAACCCACATGAATGTAGTCGACTAATATTTGACACAGCACTGAAGACAATAAAATGTAGAGTCTTTTCAACAAATGTTGATGCATGTGAATGCCTTTTCAAATACATCACCAAAGGTGTGATCCATGAAAATGAAGAATTTATTAGCTGGACTTCATTATACTTAAAATTTTCTGTTCTGTAAAAGACAACGTCAAAAGAATAAAAAAACAAGTCATTGACTTGGAGGAAATATTCATGAAAGACATTCTGATAAATAACTCATCAAAAATAAATAAAGAATCCTTAAAACTCAACAATATGAAAACAAACAACCTGATTAAAAAATGAGCCAAAGACATTAACAGGCACATCACCAAAGAAGATAGGTAGATGGCAAATAAACATATGAAAAGATCTTAAAGATAATAGGTTATGAGTCAAATGCAAAATAAAATAACTAGATACTACCACACACCTAATACAGTGATCAAAATTCAGAACACTGGCAAGATTGAATGCTAATGAAGATGGAGAAATACAGGAACTGTCAATTATTGCTTGTGTAAATGCAAAATGATACAGCCATTTTTGGAGAAGATTTTGGCATCGTCTCACAAAACTAGACATACTTTTATTATATGGTCCATCGGTCATACTCCTTGACATTTACCCAATGGATTTGAAAACGTATGTATACACAAAAACCTACACATGGATGTTTATAGCAGCTTAATTCATAATTACCAAAACTTAGAAGCAACCAAGATGTCCTTCAATAGGCAAATAGATCAATAAACCGTGGTACATCCAGAGCAGGAGATATTTAGATAATGGAATATTCCATTTAGATAATGGAATATTTAGATAATGGAATAAAAGAGATGAGTTATCAAGGCATAAACAGACATGGAGGAAACCTACATATAAATTACTAAGTGAAAGAAATCAATGTGAAAATGATACATATTGTATATGATTCCAACTATACAACGTTCTGGAACAGGTAAATGTATGAAGACAATAAAAAGGGATTAGGGAAAAAGAGGGACGAATAGGAATTTTAAGCAATAAAACTACTCTGTCTACCACTACAATAAACTACAATAAACTTATCTGACAGTGGTTAAAATATCTCACTTTTGCAAATTTTTTTTTTCTTTTTTTTCTTTTTTTTCTTTTTTTTTTTTTTTGAGACGGAGTCTCGCTCTGTCACCCAGGCTGGAGTGCAGTGGCCGAATCTCAGCTCACTGCAAGCTCCGCCTCCCGGGTTCACGCCATTCTCCTGCCTCAGCCTCCCGAGTAGCTGGGACTACAGGCGCCGCCACCTCGCCCGGCTAGTTTTTGTATTTTTAGTAGAGACGGGGTTTCACCGTATTAGCCAGGATGGTCTCGATCTCCTGACCTCGTGATCTGCCCACCTCGGCCTTCCAAAGTGCTGGGATTACAGGCGTGAGCCACCATGCCCAGCCACTTTTGCACATTTTTGAGACCATAAGACCACGTGAATACGCTGCTGGAGCCCCTCGTGGAGCTTGGAGGAGCTGAGCATAGGCTCTGAATGTGGAGGAACGTTTTCTGCAATAATTGTTGTTGTGTTCAATTGCCTATTAGGAGGAATTTCAACAGCACAAGACACCTGGCTTCATTCCTATCTCTATTTCTCTTGGATCTAATAACAAACCTCACTCAGAGTAATCACTCAGCAGGAGCTTGCCACAAAACCAAAATGTGATCCTAGGCAGGTTATTAAGGATGCAGAATTCTTTAATTTCCCAAGGACTGTCATTCTTTTCACATGGCTGCACTATAATGCACATGTTACTTAAATAAACTCCCTGAGTTTCTCCACAAGGCATATCACCTTAGAATAGAGTGAAAATCAATGGGAGCTGGGATGTTTTGCACATTCAGTGCTTAAGGATAACAGTGCTAGGCTGACCTTCACTATGTTAGATAAAAGAAGAGAGAGCAGGGGCAAAGTCATTTTTGGGAAAGTATGAAAGTCTTTCATTCATACTGAACAGAGTTGGGAGCACGTCAACTGCAAACTATGATTCAGAAAGAAGAACTTCCACTGTCATGGGTGCTTCTTCTTCCTGGCCACTCCTACAATCCTCATTTGAAGGTCAGGGCTACAGTGGGTCTCAGATGGGACCACCAGCTCTCTTGCCCTCATGGAGACCCTCGTTGTGGGAACTATGCCTGCTCCATCTAACAGCTGAGCTGCCGCCACGGTCCAACAAGCTCCAGCTATTTGGGCTGGCTTCTTACATGCATGAGCTCAGTGAAGTCTTGGCTATTTCAAGGTCTACCACATGGAGTCCAGGCTCTCCTGGGGGCTCCAGCTCATTTAGCCAGGGATGTGGCATCTGGAGAGAAGGAGAGCGGAGACACTAGAGTCCTTTTCATGCAGTTTCCTGGCATTCAGCCAATCTGGAAAGAATCTGCCACTGTGTTTACAAGAGCATACAGAAAACAACCCATTATTCTGATTTGTAAAAGAATCTCATACATAGCTTCCTCTTCAAATGGCATTCGGGCCCTCTGGCCCAGGAAGTGAGCTGGGAAGACCCAGGGCATCCCACGAGGATCAGTGGTCACTGCACAAGCAGGTTTGATATTGTAAGCACTTGGGGATTTCCTTGGAGATAATACAGAAACAAAGAATTTCAAAAGAGGGGACTTAAAACTTGGAAGAAAATGTTTAACAGCCCACTGAGTAGAAAAGTTAAAAAAAAAATACGAAGTCAGGTAGGAGACTCCATAGAAGCACTAGGATGTCGCATGGGATGCCGGCAGAGGTTGAAAGACAAACCCCAAGAGACAGGAGAAAGAAAGCTTGCCTGTGTGAATCAGCAAGGCAGTGGCTCAGCCCCACAAAGCAACTCCTATTTAGAGAAAGATCACAGCACAAACAACAGCTGATTAGCCTCAAATGAGAATGTAAAATGGCAAAGGCAACTGTAAAGAGAGGAAGATTAAAACGTTTAACAGAAGATCCAATAACTACATGTGGAACAAGCAGCAAGGTTTCTGATTCATAGCCCGTCAAATCAACAGAGGTGCTGCGACAAGAGGTGGCCATTGAAGGCACAGATGCCTTCGCCAGGTCACAGCTGGCAAGGACCACTCACTGCAGAGGCACTCCAAGGGAACAAGTCTAATGACAATTGAGACAAGGATAAAAGCCTCAAGGAAAAAGATTTTTAGGTTATTCTACAAACTGAAGGCTGGCCAGGTGAGCCGAGACAGGTGAGAACTGAAAAGGTAAACTGTTGTCTTGATGTTGCTAATGGGGTAAGCGAAGGCGCAAAAGAGATAATGAGATTGAGGAGCTGCCAAATCTCACTTAAATCTTGGTGGAGTTAATAAAAGAACTAACCACAAAGCAATAGTGCAATGCTTGACTTATCATTCTTAATGTGTTCATTATCAGTGGCTACAATTAAAAATCATACGTGTAAAACGGAACATGAGCAGGAGCACAAGGAGGTGAGTTCTGTTTAGGAAGAGTCATACATACCATGCTGTGTAAAGAAAGCTTTACCCACTGGATACTTAATGAGCGAATTTAACTTCTATTTATTGAGCCCCAACTTAGTTGCTGAGCTGACATCTGTAGGGCAGAAGCCTCCACAAAAAACATAGACCAAGAACTCACAGAGATCTGCCATCATAAGGCACACTCAGTGATGCTCCTATAATAAGGAAACTTGAGAGGACCATACAGCCACAAAACTTAAGCAAATGGCAGACTGAGAGAAAGGTTTTGCAATAAACATTAGGTGTAGGATAAAATACTGAATGGTAAAACCCTGATGGGGAGAGACTTGCCTTTCCATTTTGACACATTAGATATACTGGCCATTTTCAGGAATACTGCCTATAAAGAGTTGCTCAAAAAAATCTTGATTTTTTTTTCCTTTTCCCCTATCAACATGATGTTTAAGTAAGGACTCTAGAGTCAAGCTCCCTGTTGAAATACTGGCATCTCTACCTTTTCACTATGAGACTCCTGGACAAGTTTTTCAACTTCCTGAATCTCAGTTTCCTTGTTCTTAAACTAAGGATAATAAAATAGCTCATAAGATGCTGAGGGAAATAAAAGGGTAAAACTACGACAAGTGCTTTGTCCTGTTTCTCTTGAGAGTGAGAGCTTAATAAAGACATTATTTTAGCATTATTTTAAGACCAGGTTTTACCTCTAATATCAAGATACACTCTCTTTTAACTACCACCAAGCATCAGAAGTGGGTGCTACTTCACGTGATTATACCATTTGGGAAGAACAGGCTACACAATGGCGAATGATGCACACAGAGACTGCACACTGGGAAATCATGCACACAGTAGCAGATAGGGTGTTTGAAGGATTAGGAATACAGAAACAGACAGTGGTCTTCACAGCAAAACTCAGTCACAGTTGTTGGTAGCAGTCATTCAAGTAGCTCAGCCTTGAGTGGTGTTTTTGAGCACATCACTCCTCCCCACTTCTGTTTAGGTCACACTACAGTCATCCTCAAAAAACTAATCATGGCCCATTGGCTAGCCCATGCTTAGAAAGCAAGCACCTTCCTAGGTTATGTTAAGAAAAATAAACAGAAAACAACACTGGCAATTGGTGTCATCCTGTCTCATTCATCCTATTTAGTTAACATACTCACCTCTAGCCATGATTTTCCTAAGGTTTTTCAGAGCTATGTTTTTCTACCTACTAGACTAAGCAATAGGAGAAGAAAAAACAATGTTAAGTCAACATCTTAAGGCACATCTATTAACCACTTTATTATATACAGTAGCTCTCTCATTTACCAGAACTGAAAAGTTGTTATTTTTTAATTTCCACTTTTAGTAAAACCACGATTCAAAAAAGACATATGTAATCTGCCCAAGTTCAAAGGTACGACATGGTAAAGAAGAACTTGAGCCTTATTGTCTCTGGCATCTCCCATCAGAACAACTCCTGCCTCAAGTCCTTCCTCTTCTAAACCCACCCTTCATGTCACTGTCCTAAAGACTATTTGGAAACTTTATCATTACTCTCCCAGGCTGAGATAGTCCTTTTTTTTTTTTTTTTTTTTTTTTTTTTTTTTTTTTTTTTTTTTTTTTTAGATGAAGTCTCACCTGAGGCCCAGACTGGAGTGCAGTGGCATGATCTCAGCTCACTGCAAGCTCTGCCTCCCGGGTTCATGCCATTCTCCTACCTCAGCCTCCCGAGTAGCTGGGACTACAGGCACCTGCCACCACGCCTGGCTAGTGTTTTTTATATTTTTTAGTAGAGATGGGGCTTCACCGTGTTAGCCAGGATGGTCTTGATCTCCCAACCTCGTGATCCGCCCACCTTGGCCTCTCAAAGTGCTGGGATTACAGGCATGAGCCACTGCACCTGGCCGGCTGAGACAGTCTTAAGAGCTCTTTGCAGCTCTAGGAATGTGGGTTGAACTCCTCAGCCTAATAGCATGTCCTGCAGGGCCAGGTCCATCCCAGAGCCTCCACTCCCACAACACTGGGCTCAGCAACTCCCAGCACAGAATCACAGAATCTACAGGACGATTCTCACTTCCCTCTATTTCCAAAGGCCTTCTGCATGAAGCTTTCCAACCTCAAAGTCCTTCACAGTCACCAACAAGGCTGCATTTATGATGCCACTGTATCAGCTCCTCACCCTCCACTTTTGAGCTGCCCTTAGTGAAGCTAAGTCAACTGAGCTCTGAGGACCTCACAGCAGCATCCACTCCTCCCTCCCTCCCCACATCTCTGGCATGGCTTGGGCATTGTTGCTTTCTGTGTTCTGAGCTCTTGAGAACAATCTCTGGCCCCCTCCAGCATTCCCAGATCCCATCATGGGGAGGCCCCACTCATGGTAGTCATTAGCAAATGGTAATTGTGAAAAGGAGGAGATAATAAACTATTTTAAAGGGAAGTCATCTCCAGAAGTAGGGGAAACCACTATATCTCCACTTTTCCTATTCATACTTTTTATGTGTACAAATTTATGGGGTACATGTGAAATTTTGTTACATGTATATAATGTTTTGTGATCAAGTCAGGGTATTTACAGTGTCCATTACCCAAGTATAACACATTTTGTTAAATATAGTCACTCCCCTCTGCTATCAAACATTGAGTTTATTCCTTGTATCTTGCAAAATGTTTGTACTTTTTTAAATGTTCATATGATTTTTTAAAAATTTCTAACTTATTTAAGTTCAGGGGTACATGTGCAGGATATGCAAGTTTGCTACATAGGTAAACGTGTGCCATGGTGGTTTGCTGCACAGATCATCCTATCACCTAGGTATTAAGCCCAGCATTTGTTAGCTATTCTTCCTAATGCTCTGCCTCTTCCCACTCCCTACCCTCTGACAGGCCCCAGTGTGTGTTTTTTCCTGCCTTGTGTCCATGTAGTCTCATCATTCAGCTCCCACTGATAAGTGAGAACATGCAGCATTTTGTTTTCTCTTCCTGAATTAGTTTGATAAAAATAATGGCTTCTGACTCCATCCATGTCCTTGCAAAGGATATAATCTTGCTTTTTGTTTGTTTGTTTGTTTGGGTTTTTTTTGTTTTGTTTTGTTTTATGGCTGCATTGTATTCCATGGTGTATATGTACCACATTTTTAAAATCCAGTCTATGATTGATGGACATTTAGGTTGATTCCATGTCTTTGCTACCCACTTCTCCACCTCCCCTTCTCCTGCCATGATATGGTTTGACTCTGTGTCCTCACCCAAATCTCATCTCAAATTTTAATCCCCACATTCTAATGGAGGAACCTGGTGATAGGTGATTGGATTGTGGGGATGAATTTCCCCCTTGCTGTTCTCATGAGAGTGAATGAGTTCGTACGAGATCTGGTTATTCGATAAGTGTTTGATGCTTCTGCCTGCAGGCTCGCTCTCTCTCCTGCTACCATGTAAGACATATCTTGCTTTCTCTTTGCCTTTCCCAGTGATTGTAAGTTTCCTGAGGCCTCTCCAGTCATGGGGAACTGTGAGTCAATTAAACCTCTTTTGTTTATAAATTACCCAGTCTCAGGTAATATCTTTATAGCAGTGTGAAAATGGACTAATACACACCCACTCGCCCTTTCCAGTCTCTGTTGTCTATCTTCCTACTCTCTATCTCCGTGTGATCGAAGTTTTTAGCTCTTACATATAAGTGAGAACACATGATATTTGTCTTTTTTGCCTGGCTTATTTCACATAAGATAATCACCTCCATTTCCATCTAGATGTCTGAAAAATACATGATATTATTCATTTTTATGGGTGAATGGTATGCCATTGTGAATTCATACCACAATTTCTCTATCCCTTTGCCTGGCAATGGCCATTTAGGTTGATTCTACATATTTGCTGTTGTGAATAGTGCTGTAATAAACATGCAAGTGGCAATATTCCTTTGATATACTGAATTATTTTCCCTTGGGTAAATATCACGTACTGGGATTGCTAGATCAGATGGTAATTTTCTTTTTAGTTTTTGAGAAATGTCCATTCTGTTTTCCATAGAGGTTGTACTAGTTTACATTCCAGTCAACAGTACGTATGAGTTCCCTTTTTCTGCATCCTTGTCAACATCTGCTACTGTTTGTCTCTTTATTAATAGCCGTTTTGACTGGGGTAAGCTCTTTCTGGCTCTAATTTGTACTTCTTTGATGATTAGTGATGTTGAGCATTTCTTTTCATATACCTATTGGCCATTTGTATGTCTTCTTTAGAGAAATGTCTATTCATGCCCTTTGCCCACATTTTAATGAGATCGTTTGTTTGTTTTCCTTGCTGAGTTGTTTCAGTTCCTTGAATATTCTGAATATTAGTCCTCCATTGATGTACACTTTGCAAATATTTTCTCCCATTTTGCAGGATGTCTCTTCACTCCATTGATGACTTCTTTTGCTATGCAGATGCATTTTTGTTTAATTATATCCCATTTGCCTATTTTTGGTTTTGTTGCCTGTGTTTTTCAGGTCTTAGTCTTAAGTTCTTTGTCTAGGCCAATGTCCAAGAGAGTTTATTCTATATTTTCTTCTAACATTTTTATAGTTTTGGGCCTTAAATTTAAGGTTTTTTATTAATTTCGAGTTGAATTTTTTATAGAGTAAGAGATAGAAATTCAGTTTGATTCTTCTGTGTGTGGCTATCCAATTTTCCAAGCACCATTGATTGAAGAGGGTGCTCTTTTTCCAATTTTCTTATTCATATTTTTATGGCTAGAATGGCAGAGAGTATTCATGTCTTACCACACCTCACTGACCAGGAGGTCGTGGTCAGGAGGATATTGCAAAAAGAAGATTCTCATTTATCTATTTATTCAGGTAGGTAATGATACAGGGGCTGTGTCTCTACTAGTTGTCTGCCACTCCTGAGTACAAGAATGAAAAGGTATATGGTGCTCAAGACTGAGATGAAAAATATGTACACAATGTTGCCAGGCAAAGCCTCACTGCAAGGGATCTGATTTCCCTCAGGGAAGGAAGTGAAGACCAGCACAGCTGTGCCAAGAGTGAATCTGCCCATGGAAATCTCTCACTCTTTACCTCACCCAAATTCCAATAAACTAAAACTCAAGGACCCTCCAGGAAGCATATTGGGGGATGTGCCTGAATAGTGATTGGCCAACAGAAATGGATACCCATACTGTCTGTTGTTGTGGTGGACTTTTTCTCCTGATGTTGTTGTTCTCAAATTCTGTCCATGATGCAAAAGGAAACAGAGAGAAGTGGAGGTGACTGTGTATTTTCCCACTCTTGACAGGAGAGCTGTTAAAGAACTAACACTACCCTTCCAGAGTCTGCTGGAGAGGAAGGCTGGGTGGGGGCAGGGGCACCACTCCGAGTGCTGGATCACCTGGGTGGCAGCCAGGGGTGAAGTCAGAGGCCTTTGCTTTAGAAATAGGTATTTTCTACTCCAGTTGCTCCTAGAATGTTTCCATCCACATAGTTATATGGTTAGAATTTTTTTCAATGGATTTTTGTTTTTCACGTTTGACACCGAACTTGCCTTCACTGGTTTTTATTTCTTCCTCTTAGGAGAAATAAAGTGCCGAGGTATGAGAAGTACCTGGGGAGCAAAATCAAGTAAAAAGAAGGCCAGCATCGGCAATATCTCTGTTATCAAATGCATAAAGCAGGATGGATGGGGAATTTCATTTGCCAGGAGTGGCAACAGTGTAATAACAGAAGTTCTGCCTCCATCCCTGCACCTGCTTGTACAGTTCAAATTAAAACCTGAAACCGAGCAAATCCCACTTCACAATGGCTTTCAGTGTTGGAGCCTGCGAATTAAAGGCCTCCATTGTTTGGAAGGATTATTTCCTTGCCTTTACTAGCTTCAAAGAAATGTGAATCTTCACTCACTTTCCTATTGATCCTTGTTGATCAGATTAACTTTGTTTTGGATTCCTACTGAAACAAAGACAAACAGATACATTTTAAGCACTTTTATGTATAGCTTTGTTTCAGTTCAGAATTCTTACTCTGCTTCTACTCCCTTGTTATAAAGATTACTAGGCAGTTGGGGGAAAATAAAGGAATTACCATAAATTCTATTCACTAAATACCAACACTTTCAGGCAAATTATCTCAATTGTAAAATACTTTGGCACACCGAGTAATTATATGCAATTAAAACCCCACTGTTGGTTTACTTTCCCTTGTTAATTTATAATGGAATTACCTGTACTCAGGAAAACTAAAAGGTTAGCAAGCACTAGAAATCAAAGACATCTCTCAACATCGCAACGATAAAGCCAAACATTTATTCTACTCGCTGCGTCCTTCAGATTTCAGATAAAATTATTGAATACTTTCCTCTCCTTTAATGAACCATAAAGAATCTGAAGCGCATTTCCTTGGAGTGTTCTCAGGCTCTTTGTAAATACACTGAAGAGTCTTTTTCTTCCCGCCTGCTCGCCTCTCGGGCCCATGACTCAGATACCCAGGGTTGGGATTAGGGAGTTTCGCCCTGGGCCATGCTGCTCCCCTTCTTTCCTGGTTCCCTTCTCTGCTGGGCGGCTACTGAATCTGCTTTTAAATCTCTGATTAGAAACAAACCTACAGCCTCCCCCAGTGCCAGACGAAGGGCCCCGAGGCAGGCATCCTAGGTGTTTGCGTGGTCTCAGCCCACAGAGACCCCTCTCAGCCCTCGCCTTCCCCACAGTAAATCCAACATGGGCACGGGCCTCTTTCCCTGTCAGGGGCTTGTGCTAGGACTTGCAAAACCTCCCACCGGACAGAGCCCCGCTTCCTGACTCAAAGCCAGAATTCTGTGCAAGCAACATTAATTTATGGGGGGTAAGTGGGTAAAGATCTTGTGAGCATCAAGTTGCAACCAACCAAACAAAAAAGAGGCACTCCTTTGGGAAAATAGTAAGAACTGAGTTCTCTCTGGCCAGAATACAGAGGGTGGCCAGCAGTCCTGATTTTCTCAGGATGGAGGAATCTCTTGGGACTCAGACTATTCAGTGGTAAAACCTGAAAACCTCCAGCAGATCAAGGCATGCTGGTCACCAGCAGGACTAATGTGTCTCATTTGTCCATGTGATCTCGTATAACAAGGAGCCAAATGGGGCACTGGTGGCTCCAACCACAGTTTCCCCATCTAGTGGCCTGTGTTGGTTGGACACAGACACGCTCATACCTTGAGTCCTGACGCTGGCCTGCGGTGAGGCCAGGTGTTGGAAAAGAGCCTATATATATATATATATATGTATATATGTACGTATATATGTACATATATGTATATGTACCCCTGTGCCACCCAGCACTTTGTAAATAAGAAATTAATAGGGTTTTCCTTGTTAGCCTCTTCGTCATACACTCCACTATCTAATTTCACTCAAAAGGCATCAGGCAATTCTCCCACTAGCATCAAGAGAGAAACCAACCTGCCAGAGAGGCTTACATTTCTGGGGAAACATTTTCCATAAATATTATTTTCTGCTTTTTTTGGAGTCTCCAGTGTAGCAGGAAGAGAGGTCCAAATGGATGGCACCCTGGTGCCAGGTGGGGCTTGGCTTTGTGCAGTGTAACCTCAGGATGCACACGGCCACTGCCTCTCACCATCTGTCCAGGCCCAGCTCTCACACAGGCCCAGGAAATACCTACAGGAGTGGGGGTCGGTGGGATACATTCAGTTAAAAGCATAGGTGCTAAAAAAATCACTTAAAATCAATAACTCCATGATCTCCCATTAAAATTACAAGTTATCTTTGCTTTTTATCAAGTCATAAATACATCAATTATTTTTTCCTATGCCATTGCCTCTGAGCCTTTCGGCCATCGATCTCTGAAGGGTACCTGCCCTCCTGCTCCTCAAAGGACAATGTGAGGAAGATCTGCTTCCCCTTCTACCCGACTGCATTGGCTTCAGGACAGTGAAAAACATTCCAAGGAAACGCACAGCATGCTGCAGAGAAAGGGGGTATGTGGAAACACCGTTGCTCACAAGTGGAGCCATGCATGGGAACCTGGGACTGGTCCAGCGATGCACACCTCATCAATGGTTTCATAACAGTTCATTGGAGTATGAAACTATGAGATCTTCCAAAGCTGAAATGGAACATTTTCTCATTAAAGGCCAATCGGATGGTTTATCTTTGAGAGATTCTTTACCTTAATGTTGATTGTCAACATTCTCAAAGCTAAGTTATAATGAAGACATTTTTTTAAATAAGCGAAATGACCCAGACATGAGCCTCAACTTCGCTGTTCGGCCACCGAGCGTCTATAGAGGGTAGCTTCACAGCCTTAGCTGATAAATGGCTGAACCCTCCATGATCAGGACTCCACCATGGTCAGGACTAGACGAATGGGCTAGAAAGCCAATATTAAAAAGAGTTAAACACCAATAATCACTATATTATCATAGCACATGGAAATTTTGCAATTAACTCATTTTCGCCATGCCTCAATGCTTATTGAAAACAGAATCACAAAGTGTTTTTAATGGCAGTAGCAGGAACCTTCAAAAATGGTACGCTGTGGCCGGGTGCGGTGGCCCACACCTATAATCTCAGCACTTTGGGAGGCTGAGGTGGGCTGATCACCTGAGGTCAGGAGTTCAAAACCAGCCTGGCCAACATAGTGAAACCCCGGTCTCTACGAAAAATACAAAAATTAGCTGGTGTGGTGGCGGGCGCCTGTCATCCCAGGCCCTTGGGAGGCTGAGGCAGGAGAATCACTTGAACCTGGGAGACGGAGGTTGCAGTGAGCCGAGATCGCGCCATTGCACTCCAGCCTGGGGGACAAAAACAAGACTTCATCTCAAAACAAAACAAAACAAATAGTCTGCTCTGTGAAATTTCTGCCATGTTAGCGTGGCCTGTCTTTTAATTTGAAAGAGAGATCTGAACACTTCTTGCAGTTACCATGACGTAAGATGAGCCTAGGAAGGTCCATCAGCCTGGGATGGAGGAAGCGTCCGCAGTGATGCCCACTTCCTTAGACTGTGTGTGCCACACAGTCCTCACCCTTAAGGACCGAAGCCTGGGAGATAATCCCTGCAGGGACAGAACACCACAAGGTGAATATTTTTGCCACTGACAGCCTGGTTAGAGATGACAGTCACTAGTTGCCACTGATGTCCTGGGGGACCCAGTGCCAATGGTCAAAGTCTGCTTAGTCCAGGAGCGACATCCTGGCCCCCAGCTCAGGCATGATCCTAGAGCAAAACTGCCCAGCAGGCATTCTGCATGGGGGAAATACTCTGCAGTCCAGTACCCTAGCCATTAGCCTTGTGTGGCTTTAGAGCATGTGAAATTTGCCCAGTCAAACTGACAAACATTTAAAATGTGATTTTATTCATCAACTCTTCAGTTTAATAGTCACATGTGCTGTATGGCTACCACACTGGACAGCAGAGTTTCAGAACTTTGAATAAACAGTTGTACCAAAGCACAAAAGGAAAAAAAAGATATTCTGTAGTTAAAGGAACACACTAATGAAACCAGTGACTTTTTAAACCTATCAGACGTATATTTGCAACATTCATTTGCTTTCTTTTCCATTAAATACTCAATATTGGTGAGCACATGGAGAAATTAAACCCTCATAGATCAATGGAACATCTACCAATATATCACCTAACATCTATCTATCCATCTATCTATCACCTATCCGTCTATCAATTTATCTATCATCTATCCATCCATCCATCTATCCATCTATGACCTATCCATCTATCCATCTATCTATCATCTGTCCATCCATCTATTCATGCATATATCTACCAATTATCTACCTGTCTGTCCTTCCATGTGTTTATCTATCTATGATGTATCTGTGATTTTTTCTGTCTCTCTCTATCCATCCATCTATATATAAATTTTAAGACATGCAATTGGCCATATTTATCAAGTCTTTTTAAAAGTATATGTCCTTTGTCCCAGAAATTTTATTTCTAGATAACTTTTCTAAATAAATAATTGAAGGCTCAGACAAAGATTAAGGTGCACAATTACCAATAACATCATTAAATCAAATTATAAAAAATTCCAGACCTACTCAGTGTTAAAAAAAAATAGAGCAATCATTAAATAGACTGTTTCTCCAAAAAGATGGCATGTTTCTAAGGATATTAAATTACACAAGAAAATGCTCATATCTTTTTAATTGAATAAGTTTGAATATAAAATAATACATGAAATATAACCCTTCATTTATGTTTACATTTACATGTCTAACAAAGAAAGAGAGAGAGAGAGAGATGTATTTATATGCCTAATGAGAAGACAGATATGACTAGGGTCACATCTAAGTGAAAGAATTATTTCTCTTTTATAATTTACTGTATTTTCTTAAATGTGCCTAAATTATTTTTGCCAAAAGAAAAAAAAATCAACAGCATTAATTATGTTAGTCCAATGGTGTGTCATTCAGACAATGGGCATTTGAACTAGTCCATGGTACCCAGGGAGCCTAGTAGACAGCTCTCGGCACTCACTCTTTCAAGCTATTTGGGTACCAGTCATGTACATTCTAGCTGAATAAATTAATTGACTAGTGGTTTAATGTGTGGGTTCTTTTCAGATGCTCTCTTCCTCTCCTGGCTGATTGCAGCTCTGCAAGGAGTTGGGTCCCATGGAAACTCTGGTTCTGAGGGAGCAACAACATAGACACTAACACTGTAGAAGGTTCACCTGTTAAACTAATAATAGCTACCACACAGTCAAACACAAACACCCAGTGATGGAAGTTGATGGATTCTGAGAAGTAACCACCTTACACATTGCAGCTAGGCACACATTTGGAAGCTCTAGGAAGTGGAGGGCATCGCTCCCTCCTTGTGGGTCCTTTCTCCACAACTGCAGCTTGCGATGGGCAAAGGTGACCAAAAGAATAGATGTGCTTCCTGGAGTGCACAGTCTAACTCCACCCCACCAGGAGGGCCAGGCAATCACTCCAAAACTGAATTATCTGCAAACTTGTGATGACTAACTTAGTGAATCATGTCAAATTTTAAACTTTATTTTATTTTATTTTATTTTTTATCAGCTGCTGGATAATTGAAGGAGAGAAGGTGCCCGACTGACATCCTGCCCCAGGCATCAGCTGCCTTGCACAACCTCTCTTCCCAAGACAGATGTCAGAAAGGCGTGTGGCTCCCCCAGAAGCAGGGCCCTCTACCCTGTCACACTCCCGGCACTCTCTCCTGTCAGGCTCCCATCTCATCTGTGCTCCATCAGCCTCTCCTTCCCACAGAAAGTAAACATCCCTCCAAATAAATAATTGATAAAAAATGAACTTTCAAAAAAAGTAGTGACCCTCAAATCTCACTTAGAAATTCTCATTTTGACACAGCGTTTGCCTAAACTATTATCCAATATTTTTAGAAAACCACCAAAGTCCCAATTACCAGCAAAATAAAGTATAAATCAGACCACATTTCCCCCATATTTAACTATTTACGGAGGAAGGTGCCACTTTTTAAAACAAATAAATGGATGACAAATCATCCAGCACATTCCACTGATAGATGAACTTTCTGCTGTCAGTCAGAAATGAACCCTAGTTTCCCTAACCCAGGAGGCATCTCTCCTCTCATGCTGTTCACATCTGACAGTGGGCTGAACTCTGCCCCATCCCTATTTGGAAAGGGATTTCACATCAGAACTCACACAACTACATTCCCACAAAGTTCAGCTTGAAAGCCTAACACCCAAAAGGTCTGTTTTAGCTCCCAATTTCTATAAGATTCTACAAGAATGGTAACTGGGTCACATTACACATCTTGTATCTTACACACAAAAAAAATAAATGAAACAAAAACTCCCAGAACAATAGAATATGAAATACTGCATCTGTAAAAAGTAGCATAACTGACCTAAAGAACACTTTCTTGGAAAATCTCTCTTTTTTTCTGTTCTAACCTGAAAAACATACTTTCTTAACATCAGGGAATAAGTCTAAAAGGAAACAAAGGGACAACAATAACCGGCTGCAGTGACTGAGTGTCTCTGCTTGGGCATACTTAGTGTGGGCAAAGTGATCTCAGGTGACAACACAGAATCTGAATCTTGCTCCTTGAAGAACTGTTTGTTTCTGTCACTGGCACCAATTCTGACTACAGGTAGATCTTTAAGCAAATGTAGTGATGTTTTAAGGTTAAATTGGAGGTAAATCTTCATTTTTGAAACATATCCATGATTGTACTCATTTATATGTTGAACTTCCAAATCTAGTTTAAACTAATTGACTCACATTATACACACTATCTCATTGTCTTTCAAAATGGAAACATCTATTGCATAGAGGCAGGCATGTCCATAATAGGTATCACATGGGGAGAGAATCAAGGTGTTAGGGTGGGAGAGATTAGAAAGAAATTCTTCACTTTGTTGGAGAATGTAACACCGTGCTCACGCATCTAAGTCTCTGTGAAATTCTGCAATAGTTACTCCTGGCTTTCTTTCTACTTTTCCTAGTTCTCTATATTCACCTTTTCTCCTTGTCCTCTTAAAACACAAAGTGATGAGTTAAGTAAAAAGAGCTGATCTTACTTAAACTGGAAAAACTTGATATTAATATCTGTACTCAGAAAAATAACATTGGATCCCTATCTCACACCATATCCAGAAATCAACTCAAAATGGAGGAAAGATTTGCACATGTGTTCTGAAATTGTAAAACTATTGGAAGAAAACATAGAGGCAAAGCTTCCTGACATAGGTCTTGGCAATGATTTTCTGAATATTACCCTCAAAGCACAGCTAACAAAAGTAAAAATAGACAAAGGGATTACATCAAACTGAAAGCTTTTTCACAGCTGAGGAAACAATCAACAGGGTGAAGAGACAACCTACCAATTGGGAGAATAAATTTGCAAACCATACATCTGGCTAAAATCGAAAAGATACAAGAAACTCAAACATCTAAATTGCAGAAAAACAGATAAGATAATTTTAAAATGGACAAATGGCCCAAATGGACCTTTCTCAAAAGATGAGACATACAAATGAACAGCAGGTATATGAAAAGGTGTTGGAAATCAATAATTATCAGGGACATGCAAATTAAAACCATGAGTTATGACTTCATACCTGATTATCAAAAAGAAAAAAGACAGCAAATGTTAGTGAAGATGCAGAGAAAAGGAAACTCTTGCACAATACTGCTGGGAAGATAAAATTACTACCGCCATTATAGAAAAATGGATGGAGGTTCCTAAAAAAATTAAGCATAGAACTATCATATAATCCAGCAACTCCACTACTGGGTACACATCCAAAGGAAATGAAATCAGCATGTCAAAGAGATATCTGCACCTCCATGTTTATTGAAGCACTATTCACAACAGCTAAGTTATGGAATCAACGTTAGTGCCCATCGTCAGATGAATGGATAAAGAAAATGTAGTATATATACACAGTGGAGTACTATGTATCCATTAAAAATAATGATGTTCTATCATTTGCAACAACATGAATGAACCTAGAGTTATGTTCAGTAAAATTATGTGGTATGAAAGAAGGTGGAGAAATATTAATACTGCATGATCACACTTAAATGTCAAATCTAAAAAAGTCAAAGTCATACAAGTAAAGAGTAGAATGGTGGTTTCCAGAGGCTAGGGAAAGAGATACTGGCCAAAGGGTATAGAAAACCTCAGTTAGGCAGGAAACGTATGTTTTCGAGATTTATTGCACAATATGGAGACTATAGTTAATAAGAATGTACTGCGTATCTCAAAATTGCTAACAGGGTATTTTCAATGATCTTATTAGGAAAATATAAGCTGATGGATATGTTAATTAGCTTTAATCACTCTACAGTGTATCCAAATATTAAAACATCACATTGTACCCCATACATTTATACAACTATTATTTGTCAAAAATAAATTTTAAGAAACCAAAAACAATATATGAAGCCCCTCTTGTGCACAGGAGTTATGCAAAGCACAAAGTATGGCAGAAAGAGAAGGCATGCTCTCTACTCTCTGCCCTGGGGAGGGGGGCATAATTGTGGAGAAGAGAGTCTGACAGACCCCTGAGGTGCCCAATCTGTGTCTAATCCCCCTTGCCAAAGGGAGGCAGGTGTATCAAGTCAAAGATGGGGGGAATCAGTCAGAATGGGACACCCTACACTGCAGTAACCAACAGCCCTGGACTTACAGTGACTTCATGGAGCAAAGGTTTCTTTCTTGTTAATATCCTGTGTCCCTCTAGGAGCACAGGGTCCTCTGCTCACCCTCATAGGCAAGCTGATAAAGGCTTCCTTTGAACACAAGCTTCCAGATCATCAGAGCAGAGGAAAGGATACCTGCTGCTGGTGCACCAGCCTCATAAGGTGCTCTTGGAATTGAGAGACGCTTCTCAGTTTGCATTTCACTGCTCCAAGTATCATGTGACCACATCCAGCCTCAAATGAGCGAAGAAGAGATGGCCACCATATTCCCAGAAGAAGAGGCTAGGAATGTGTGATCTGAGCAAGGACCACCACAGGTGGGAATGTGCCCAGCCCTGGGGACAAACTCTGCTGGAAGATTCTTAGAAAGGAGTGTTCTTTCAGCTATAAGTGAATCCCTTTTCTTTTGCCTGTCTTTCTCCCTGTTTGAATGAGTTTGTATGAGGATGTGATGCTTGGATCTGTGGCAGCTATTTTGAAGCCACAAGGCAACTCCAACAAGCTGATAACAGCAGAGAAGGAAAATAAAGAGGGCCTGATAATGCATGACACCAGAGCACTCCCACACCTAACTCTGAACTACACATCTCAGGCTTCCTATGTGAGACAATGGAGCTACTTTTCCATTTAAGCCTTGATTAGTCAATTAGTCAGATATTTTATTGCTTGCAGATGAATGAATCCAAACTGACACAATCACAGTTCTGCAAATAACGAGTAATGGCATAGACTTGGCAGCATTGCAATAGAGATCTAACATTCAGTGAAGAGCCCAGGAAGGAGAACTCATTTCACTGGGGCAGTTGCAGACAGTCTCTCGAGGAGTAAAGATGCTGACAGATGGGCAGGCACCTGGAATACAGACATTGTCTGCAGAGTCTGCCTGCAAAGGACAGCATCCTTTCTTGTAACCCCTCATCTGGTCATGGTGCACTGACTCAGCATCAGGCTCTGTGCTAGGTCCTGGGTGCTAGAGACTCAGTTGATCACAGTGTTCATTGTCAATGCCATGGGAAAGCAGAACGTGGATGCCCTCACTTCTATAGTCAGAAAACCGGCAGGTTTAAAACACAGAGGCTGTGGTCTCTGCATCACAGGTAGGCAGGGCCTCCCTGATGACAGGACCACACAGAGAAGGTGGAAGGGACAGGCAGAGTGGGAGCGGCTTCATCAGGGGTGTTGGGTCCACTTGTGCTGCAGCAGGCAGAAGGTGGCAGATCACCTCGCCTCTGGACATCCTGGTCCTCTCTGCCAATATCCTGTCACTGCATAAGGCCATCAGTTTAGACCTCTGTCATCTGGTGGGCTCTTATTTCTACCTTCGTCTAGCACAGAATATAGCACCTGACTTAGTAGGAGGCTGCAAGTAACTTGAATAGACCTCAGAATTCCTGGATGAAAGCAGCTCTAGAAACTTGGAGTGTAATTAACTATAGAAAATTTGAGAAGTTTGAAGCTGGCAACAGCAATTGAAGGAGCTTTAAAAGCAATTAAAGGAGCTTTCCTCTCCTGTCCTTAATGAAGGTAGCTTTAATTAAACTCCATTAAAATCTGGCAGTTTGCTCTCTTTAATTTGATCTATTGTGATTCGGACAGCATTGAATCAGTGCTGAACTAAAAAGACGCATCAAAAGGTGTCCTTTCAGTTCACCAGTCTGAACACTGAATTCCAGGATGATATGCAAAGATAAAACAGGATGATTTATATGATTTATAGTGTGGAAAGGAAAAGGGGAGAGAGGATTAAACTCCATAAGATCATAACAGTTGAGCAAAGAGGTAAAAGAAAACTTCCCTCCAAGTCACCAAATGACAAGAGTATTTGGAAAAATAAGAGGAGGTGCTCGGCCGGGCACGGTGGCTCACGCCTGTAATCCCAGCACTTTGGGAGGCCGAGGTGGGTGGATCACGAGGTCAGGAGATCGAGACCACCCTGGCTAACACGGTGAAACCCCATCTCTACTACAAAATTAAAAAAAAAAATTAGCCTGGTATGGTGGCGGGCACCTGTAGTCCCAGCTACTCGGAAGGCTGAGGCAGGAGAATGGCGTGAACCTGGGAGGTGGAGCTTGCAGTGAGCCGAGTTCACACCGCTACACTCCAGCCTGGGTGACAGAGCGAGACTCTGTCTCAAAAAAAAAAAAAAAAAAAAAAAAAAAAAAAAAAAAAAAAAAGAGGAGGTGCTCATTTATGGGGCACAAGTAAAATCATGGAGCTTCCCCAGGAAGTGGCAGAGGGAAGAAACTGCTAGATGCCTGAAGCTCAGGATGTCAAGGGGCTGGTACCCCCACATGCATGTGGGACTAACTGGATCTCAGGATGCGAAGGGGCTGGTACCCCCACATGCATGTGGGACTAACTGGATCTCAGGATGTCAAGGGGCTGGTACCCCCACATGCATGTGGGACTAACTGGATCTCAGGATGTGAAGGAGCTGGTCCCACCAACTTATGTGGGACTGTCTGGAGCACAGGATGTCAAGGGGCTGGTCCCACTGCCTCATGTGGGACTCGCTGGAGCCACTATCAATTTTCTAGGGCCTCACTCCGACCATCTTCACATCATCATGCAGAAACCCAGGGTGTTCTCTCCCTCTCCTCTCCCCAGGTTGCCCCCAGGCTGTGGTCTGCATGGGTTGTGGAGAAATGTCCTGTCCACATGTGCTCATTCACTGTGAGTTTGGCCAAGACCTTCCCCAACAAGAGCCAGAAGTCCCAGGTGTTAAGCCCTGTAGTGGCTTGAACAATGGCCCCTAAAGATACATCCACAGCCCAAGCCCTGGCACATGTGAATGTGATCTCATTTGGAAAAAGGCTCTTTGCAGTAACTAATTTAAGGATCTCAATGTGCACAAATTATTACGGATTATCTGGATGGCCCCTAAATCTAATAAGTGTCCTTGCAAGAAACAGAGGAGAAAAGACACACCCACACAAAGAAGGCCATGAGCTGAGGAGGGGGAGAGCATATTGATGTGGCCACAAGTCCAGGGACACTGGGAGCTGCTAGAACTTTGAAGAGAAGGACCCTCCCCTCGAGCCTCCGAAGACAGTGTAGACCTACTGACAGCGTGATTTCAGACTTCTGACTTCCAGAAGTGTGACAGAACAGACTTCTGTTGTTCCATACCACCCAGGTCCTAGTGTTTTGTGATAGCAGCTGCAGAATGCGGATCCCAACTCCTTCCCGCTTTGCTTCTGAGGGTCCTGAGCTGAGGCATCCTCTGGCATTGGTGTCGCTGATGGTATGTAGGAAGCCCAGCGACACAGCGGTCTCCCAGGTGCCCTCAACCAGTCACTCCAGTCCTCACAAGCAGACACATCTGGGCCTCTGGCAATGGCAGAGACCAGGCTAGGCCCTGACCGTCCACATGGCAGCTTCTGGGAGCTCTGAGCAAGGCTGGCGGGCCTCAAGGACACTCACAGAACCAACCCTTCCTCTGGCAATCTTTCATGAGGTAGCTGCTTTATGCAGGGCACTCTGCCTGCCAAAGCTCATCTCAGGAAATTCAGAAGCCCCAAAGTCAGTGAACAGGCTGTTTCGACTTCATACTTGAGCCTCCTGAATGCTGCATCCAAAGCCCAGCTTCACGCCATCCTTGTGGTCATCACTCAGTAAATATTTGTCTAGCGACAGTCTTTTGATCTTTTCTGTAATCCTGCTTAAGGAAAACTGTGTGTGCCCTTGACAACTTGGGGCCAAAAATCCACAGTGGGAAGTCATTGAGGTTTTCAGTTTTCAACACACATAAAGGTAATTTTAAAAAACAATTCTTCACATTATTTTGAGAGTTTTGTAAAGCCCCTGCTACGTTTTTTGTGGTGTTAACTGACCGGCTGAGTTTCTATTTGGGTTCCCGTTGTGGTCAGGTCTTCTCCCCTGGGTCTTGCCTCCTAACTGACTGATTATACTCTGGATACCACTGCCCTTAGACATGACTGGAAGACCCCATGATTCCAGAATCATCTTATTCCAAAGACCAAACACAGGAAACGGGAGCGCTTTAAATGTAAACCATTTCTCCTTTTTGCTTCTCTATTTATTGATAGTGTTTTGTGATCAGAGGAAATACAAATATTAGGTAACTATCTACCCTGAAAGAAGAATTCCAGAGTATAGGACTCCATGAATTTTCAAGTAAGACTCAGGAGGATATGTGCCAACAGCAAAGAAACTTGATGAAGGTAAGACATATTTTAAGTTCTTCTGTGTTTTAGCTTCAAGATATATTGCCCATGATGTACCTAATTTATTTGGTAATAAGATTTCCAGGCCAATGCTGGGATTGGATGGTCAATCTCATGCCATGGCTGAGGCCAGAGTCAACTTGGGTCAGGGCAAGCAAGAGGGAAAAGATGGTCTTAGCCGTATTCACCAACCATCCCTGAAAAGGATGCTCTACCTCTGCAGACCATATCTTATTTGCACCAATCCCATTCCAACCCCAATCTCACTAAAGTTTCTGGAAGGAAATGCAATCAGATTGTGACATAAAGTCATTAAACAAGCAAGCAGACAATGCGGTATAGACTACATGCTCTAAAATCAACTCTATTGATGTAATGTTGTTTTGCCCCAAAACTGACCCTTTAAGCATTTGGCCATGGGTAATCAAGGTAACTAACACTTCCTCCACACCTCCCTCCTGGTCACTCAACAGATATTGGGAGACACAAAGTAGAGGACATCTGTTCTGCAAACAAAAGTAGCATTCTCATTCATTGGTGATATGGTTTGGATTTGTGTTCCCACCCAAACCCCATGCCAAATTGTAATCTCCAGTGTTGGAAGTGGGGCCTGATGGGATATGATTAGATCATGGGTACAAAGTTCTCAAGAATGGTTTAGCACCATCCCTTTGGTGCAACTCTTGTGTTAGTAGTGAGTGAGTTATTGTGAAATCTGGTTGATTAAGAGTGTGTCGCACCTGCCCCCTCAATCTCGCTTGCTCCTGCTCTGGTCATGTGACCTACCTGCTTCCCCTTCACCTTCTGCCATGATTGTAAGTTTACTGAGGCCTTCCCAGAACCCAGGCAAGCAGATGCCAACATTATGCTTCCTCTACAGCCTGTGGAACCATGAGCCAATTAAGCCTCTTTTGTTCATAAATTACCAAGTCTCAGGTATTTCTTTATAGCAGTGCAAGAATAGACTAAATACAATTGGCTTTGGTTGAGTGGGCATGGTGGCTCATGCTTCTATTTCCAGTACTTTGGGAGACCAAGATAGGAGGATCATTTGAGGCCAGGAGTTTGAGAACAGCCTAGTCTGTCTATCTATCTATCTATCTATCTATCTATCTATCTATCTATCTATCTATCTATCTATCTATCTATCTATCTATCTAACAGATAGTCTATCTATCTATCTATCTATCTATCTATCTATCTATCTATCTATCTACATATAAAGAGATAGATGGGGTCTTGCTATATTGATTCAGACCCTGGTGGGCACTGAGTGCCAGGCCCATGGCTCCTCTCTGTTGGGCACAGCCTCCCAGCCTCCACCTGTCCAAACTGCACAGTTTCTGCCTTCCTACCAGCCAGTTTTCGTTGGCCCCATGGGCAAGTCAGTGGCTCCTCCCTTGGCCATGTATCCTTCATGCTGCCTGTACACAGTCTCTTGAGCTACCACTCCACAGGGGTCCATATCCAGAAGGGCCCATGGGCCTGCACATTTAGATGTGCAGCAGATTGCCCATTGCACGCATTGGCTCCTGTTGCCTTGGTGTTTAGCTTTGACCTCCATGGGGCTGGCCCAGCAGACCAATGCCAGCAGCAAGCATCTCACCATCCTCAGAAAATGCCCTGTGCTGCTGCTTCATCTTCTTCCTCTTCTTCCCGGGCGCGGCTTCCCAGAGGTACCCCCTTGGCCCCTGCACCCTTCATACTTTGCCGGGCTTTCCCAGGGGAGTGACAGAAACATGCAGGGTGGACAACCCATTGCAAGCGCTGTGGTGCAGCTTCACCCCACAAGGGCCAGTAGTTCCCACACCAGGTGTTTCCATCCCAGGGAGGTTCATGCCCCAAAGATCTCAGGTGAGCTCACCCCTGGACAGTCATAAAGAAGGCATATGGATACTTTCCCAAATCAGAAGCCTTAAAAGCAAACACCCTAGAGAAACTGTCACACAGAGACACAAAAAGGCATGTGCACGACCAGCTCCTGCAGCACCACATACAGTCGTTACTAATTAGAAACCATTTAAATGTCCTTTACGAGGCAGGTAATCAGACAAACGACAGCACACACATGTTCTGAGATCCTGAGCAACAATTTGTAAAACATGGTGAAAATCTGTGTGTGCTGACATGAAAAAACACGCAAGACATTGTTCAGAGAAAAAACTCAGGTTCCGGCCAAACGTCATGTCTTCCGGGGCTACCTACGAGAGGGCGACATTTTACCATAGAAACTCCATGGGGGCTGGGGAAGGAGGTCCTTGTAACTGAAGGTGGGCGAGGGGCCAAAGCCCATCAGGCTGGGAGGGGCAGCATGACCTTCAGGCAGAAAGAGAGACAAGACACGGATAGCATGAGGTGCCGAAAGCCCATGTGCTAGGCACCGGAGCTGGAAAAGGACTGCCCTGGAATAAACTGGAGCTAGGTCAGAAAAGTGGACAGAAACCAAACCAACAATTTGGAATCCTTTATGTCTTTGCTTAGAAGTTTGGACTTACTTTTTAGACGATGGAGAAAAACTTGATAACTACCATCTTTTTTTTTTTTTTTTTTTTTTTTTTTTTTTTTTTTGAGAAGGAGTCTAGCTCTGTTGCCCAGGCTGGAGTGCAGTGGCCGGATCTCAGCTCACTGCAAGCCCCGCCTCCCGGGTTCACGCCATTCTCCTGCCTCAGCCTCCTGAGTAGCTGGGAGTACAGGCGCCCGCCACCTTGCCCGGCTAATTTTTTTTGTATTTTAGTAGAGACAGGGTTTCACCGTGTTAGCCAGGATGGTCTCGATCTCCTGACCTCGTGATCCGCCCGTCTCGGCCTCCCAAAGTGCTGGGATTACAGGCTTGAGCCACCGCGCCCGGCCGATAACTACCATCTTGATGAGAATAATTTGGTCAGTTTATCATGTACAGAGATCACTACTGAAGCAGCATGGAAGGTACATGAAAATGGAACCAGACTGAAGGCAGAGAGATCTTTTAGGGAATGATGACAATAACCCAGTCTGTTCAAGTCAGTTTAAGTAAAAGAATGCTACCATGTAGGGTGATCATATAATTTATTGTCCAACCCAGGAAAAACTAAAAAAATGAAATATGGTAGCCAGAGAGACATTGGGACAGAAAGCATAAATTGGGACTGTCCCAGGGAAACTGGAATGTATGATCATCCCAGTAATAGGAGATAAAGAAGAGAAACACTGGGATGATATCCGTACAGTCACATATTACCTGATACCTCTATGAAAGCAGAAGCACATCTCCTTTTCTGTTCACCATTTACCATTTATCTCCAGAGCTGTTCCATTGCCAGGAACATCATGGTGTTCAATAAATAACCTTTGAATAAATGGATGTTGAAGAAGATAGAATTGAAGATGGACAACTTATTCACACCTTGGGGTCCCCAGGTTACAAATAAGATTTTCTGAAGAGGGTGCACGGGATGAGGAGAGGGGAAAAACAGAACGTATGAGAGCATGGAAGTTAGGAAGTAGGCAAAGAAGAAACTAAGGGAAAGTTAGATGGAGAAGGAGTGACCAGAGAGGTAGAAGAACCCTTTAGAAGGGGTTGTATCAGTGACGGTGGGTGTCAGAGCTGCAGCCATTGAAGCTTGACTGAGAAGTCTGCAGCAGAATGGAATGAGATCCCTTGGGTTGCAGGATCAAACTGTGCTTCGAGCACTATTTCATGGAATATGTTCTTTCAACCCCTTGAATCCCAATCACCTCAAGTGCTTATTTAAAATTCAGATGTTGGAACAAATCCCACACTTAATGAATCAGAATATCCCTGAGCAAGATCCAGGAATTTTAACATGTTTTCCGTGGGATTCTGAAGTTTTAGAATCCTAGGATAATATATGGCCTTCGCACTTGGATTTTGAAGACCAAGGAATAAAAGATGGGCTTAGAAAGGAGAAGACAATTCTGGGCTGAGAATTGTGGGTTGGAAAAGTGAAAGCAATAAACAGGAATAAACAATGGATCTGGGCCGATGCCAACCACACATTTCATCAAGGTCACTCCTCTCATCTGAAGAAAACAGTGGATGACATTAAAATAAACTTTCTAGGAGATGAGCAGAATAGACCCACAGTTGCTAATTCCTTCAATCTTCACTTGATGTATTTCAACCATGAACATGAAGACATATGATATGTAAGGAGATAAAGTCTTCATTCTCTTGTGAAGATGAACCTCAGGATATTTTAGTAGAGTAATAAAATAAAGGTAACTCTGATGGCAAAATGACTAGTAAACGCGTGAATGAAAGAGTGATGAAAATAATGATTATTCAAGGCTCTGATAATAACCCAGATAGGCAATTCTATGGGCTTGGACTGGGGAGGGATGAACATGGTCGCAAAGATGCTTTTGAGATAGAGTTGGCAGATCATAGTAAATGGATGTAGGCAGCATGTAACAGGGGAAGTAAAACAGGCTCCTGGACTGCAGGAGAAAGCATTCACTGAGGTGGATGATGGGAGGATGCAGAGGGGAAGGGTGAAAGGTGATTTGTCTGGGCAAGAAAGTAGAACACATGGTAATCAGGCATTTGGAAACTTTCACAGATGCACCTTTCTGGTGGCAGGCAGGGGGATGGTCCCTTTTATGTGTCAACTTTGCGGGGCCACAGGGTGCCCAGATTCAACATTACTTCTGGATGTGTCTGGAAGAGTGTTTTAGGGGAGATCACCATGTGAGTCAATGGAGTAGACTGCACCCCCCACCCCAAGATGACAGGTGTCGTCCAATCCCCTGAGGGACTGGAAAGAGCAAACACAGAGGAGGAAAACAATGAGCCCTTTTGCTTCCTGGCTGCCTGCTGGAGCTGAGACAGATCTTCTCCTGCCCATAGACGACGCTCCCGGTTCTCAGACCTTTAGACTCAGCCTAGAATTACACCATGGGCTTTTCCTGGTCTTCAGCAAATCATGGGATTTCTTATCTTCCATAATCGCATGAATCAATTCATCATAACAAATTTCTTTTTATATATAAATATGTGTGTGTGTGCATGCATGTGTGTGTGTGTATACACACATACACGATTGGCTCTGTTTATCTGGAGAACCCTAATACAGTCTGTAAAAGGGAGGGTTTTCCTTTGATGGGTTAGCTCAATGACAAAAAGGAAAGATGTAATTTAAGGGGCAAAAAAGAATTTTTAGAACATCAACAGCAATCAAGTTCTTGAAATAAGCAAATTTATGTTACAAGCTTGCAGGGTTTCCACTTATTAGAGAATGAGTCACAAGGAGTGGGGTTTTATCCTTGTGTGATGATAGATATTCCCAGGCACGGACACAAACACAGAGTTCTACAAAATCATTTCCCTTCTGATAAAACATACAATCATCATGGAGGGGAGAAAGTTAAGGCTAGTGTTTCAATGCAGCTCCTTTTATTTAACTAATTACATAACTTGGTTACATTGTGACATAGTGAAGTTAGGGACAAGCTACCCAGGAATTGACTACAGACTTGAAGAGGATTTAGACTACACCACTGTTTAGGGAACTGCAGCAGGAGCACCTTCCTGTCCTTCCTCTACACAGATGAAATCAGCTTGACTACTGGAAGCTTGGCAGAGTGTACTTCCAGGTGAAGATTCCAAGGGGCGTTGAGAAAAAGTTCTTAATTAGCATGGAGTTTGAGCTGTATGGTAGATGATAATCAATTAGATATTTTTCATAGATTGTGCATGTGTGGCATTAGCAAACAAACCATGCAGATAGGACCATTTTTTGTTCCTGTGATGTCTAATTATTCCTCCTGTATATGACTATGATGAGTTTTGTGATATAAGACAGGAGGAGCGTCATTCTACTTTATAGGTACTGTTTTCGCCCTCCCTCATGAAGAAACTATTAACACAGACTTTGTGATACAGCATGAATGTTTTGATGCCAAGGGAAGGCTTGCAAATAAATTATTTTCATCAGCGTTCATAGTAATAATAGTGGTAATCACCTTTACTTGAAAGTATTATTTTCCTTGTTAATTTCTGTCATTCCAGATTTCTGTTTAATTTAACATTTTATATATTGTAAAGAATCAAACAAATGCTTAACATTTCTGTAATGAAGGAAGCGGACGCATACTCTGCACATGTGCAGACGGCCGCTGAATCTGCCCTTGGAAAGGAGATGTGCTAACGTGCTGTATTTTCCAAACAATTAGAGGTGTGTGCATCATCAAATTGGTTGCAGAACTAGAATCGGAACTCTATCATATACTTCAGTGATTTTTCAAATTCACATTTAGGCAAAGAAAAACACTTTGTTCAAACAAAACCTTGTCTGGAAATTTGATATGTAAAACAAGGAAATTGGAGCTGTTCTGTTTAAAGGACAAGGAGAAATGTTCTAGTGTCCTCCGAAATTGGACTTCTCTCACCCCACCCCCCCGACCCCATGTGGTTTCTGAGCTTCCAATATCATTGGTGGGGTTGAGATCACGTTTTGCTGCTCCTGAGCCAACCATCTTCCTCATCTACTCATAGAAGTATCTGAGTGCCAGGGGACAGAGAGGTCCCTGATGCACCAGCAGACGATGGGGCCAACAGTTCTCAGTCCTGGGCTGGCTCTTCACTCCCACTGGGCATGAACGTCAGTGGCAATGCAGAATCATCTTTGCTGATAGTATTTCCACCTTGCAGATATGACCTCGATCAGTTTTGTAATCATCCTCTGACACATTAAATCCTGTCCTGCTCCTCCTCAGAGACCTCTGATAACTCCCCCTGCTCAGAGGATAAAGCCCAGACTCATTCATATGCGACTGAAATCCCCTACAATGAGACCTCGGTGTCCTTGACTGTATCCTTGATAAACTCCACGCCGCAGCCTCACCCGCTGCTCACTGGTCCCTGAGACTATGGAATCCCCTTAACTCAAATTCTCTATCAAAATCCATGTCACCTTCCAAAGCCTGGTCCAAGTGGCAGGTCACTGTACTCTTTCCTCATTGATAGCATGAGTCATATCCTCCTTTGACCCCTGAAGTCGACAGCTCTTGTATCACTGAGGGTCTAGCTAGGAGACAGAAACTCTGTGAATTATTTGAACAGAGAAAAGAATTCTTAACTAGGTATTGGTATGGGTTCAATTGCATGTCCCTAAAATTGATGTTAAGGTCCTCATCCTCAGTATCTCAGACCTTATTTGAAAATTGAATTGCTGAACATGTAAGTAGTTCAGCAAGAGTGCAATAAATCCAGGATTAGAACCTCAACACCTCCTTCAACAGCCCGCCCACTGGGCCCAGGACTGACAGACTTGTTGATCTCATGATGTCACCCTTCCAACACTCTCTTCTCCCACACCCTGTGACAATCCCCTGCTCTCTGAACTTCTAGGGACAGCTCACCATGTTACAGGGCCATCGCCAGCACAGCTGTTACCAGTGCCTGGTAAAGTGAGGTCACACTGGACTAGGGTGGGCCCTCGATCTAATATGACTGATGATCTTATAAGAAGGGGATATTTGAGCATAAAGAGCCCACAGGAAAAATACCTCCATCTGAAGCTAAAGGCTGAGATTGGGGTGAGGCATCTGCAAATTGAGGAACACCAGAACTGCCAGCACATCCCCAGCAACTGGCAGAGAGCATGGCTTTGAGATCTGTGAGCTCTTCCCTCAGTCCTCAGAGGAACCCACTCTGCTGCCACCTTGATCTAGGACCTCCAGCCTCTAGAACTGCCAGGCAGTAAGTTTCTGCTGTTTAGGTTCCCTGTCTTGGTACTTTGTTACAACTGCCCTAGCAAATGAAGACATTATGATGGATTTTCAACAAGCTAGCAGAAAAGATGAAGAGCCAACATGAAGTTATGGCAGAAGCAATGTGGGAAGCAGCTGCCACCCCTTAGCTAGGGGACAAGGGAGAGCAGGCAGATGGATTGGAGGAGTGCAGGGGCTGAAACTCAGGCCTCTAAGATGAACACTCTGCTGGGCTGGTACGGTGCTGTCTGAGGGAATCTGACGGTCTGACTTGGTAAGTGCTGGACACCTGGACCACTGGACCAGCTGCTGCCTGGTGAAGTCAGGTGGCAGGGCTGATGCGGAGAGTAACAGGAAGTGACTTGGGCAGGAAGGGCGAGGCTGCTGTGGAGAAGTGAGTTTAGCAGAACCTGGCATTGTGCAGCAGAATGCAGAAGGGGGGCTGGCGACTTGGAGATGGGCACATCATAATGGCATATCCCTCCTAGGACTTACTTTTGCCTTATGGAATAATTAGGTGTCTGTATGCGTTTCACCTAATTGTCTAACTTAGACATGTAACATAGATACTCGGACTACTGTCTAATTGATTTCAGCTTCTCCCAGAGCACAAGATACTGTTTATTCCTTATAGTGGTTCCCTAAAGCCTTCAGGGAATAAATGAACAAAGTGGAAAGGAGGAGGGGAGGAGTGAGGGGGGACAAGAGGAAAGAAGGAGGGAGGCAGGACAGGAGGAAGGAAGGAAGGAAGAGAAATAGGAGGAAAGAAAGGAGGGAGGAGGGATGGGAGGAAGGAAGGAAGGAGGAAGGACAGGAGGAAGGAAGGAGGGAAGAGGGATAGGAGTAAGGAAAGAGGGAGGTGGGACAGGAGGAAGGAAGAGAAATGGGAGGAAGAAAGGAGTGAGGAGGGACGGGAGGAAGGAAGGAGGCAGACGGATGGGAGGAAGGAGGGAAGGAGGAGGAAGGAAAGAGGGAAGCGGGACAGGAGAAAGGAAGGAAAAGAAATGGGAGGACAGAAGGAAGGAAGGAGGAGGAATGGGAGGAAGAAAGGAGGGAGGAGGGACAGGAGGAAGGAAAGAGGGAGGCAGGACTGGAGGAAGGAAGGAAGAGAAATGGGAGAAAGGAAGGAGGGAGGAGAGACTGGAAGAAGGAAGGAGGAAAGACAGGAGGAAGGAAGGAGGGATGAGAGATGGGAGGAAGGAAGGAGGGAGGAGGAAGGAAAGAGGGAGGCAGGACAGGAGAAATGAAGGAAGAGAAATAGGAGAAAGGAAGGAAGGAAGAGGGATGGGAGGAAGAAAAGAGGGGGAGGGACAGTAGGAAGAAAAGAGGGAGGTGGGAAGGAAGGAAGGAAGGAAAGAAGGAAGGAAGGAGGGAGGGAGGGAAGGAAGGAAGAGAAATGGGAGAAAGGAAGGAGGGATGGGAGGAAGGAAGGAGGGAGGGAAAAGCAGTCAGGCACTGGTAACAACTGTGCTGGCGACGGCCCCGTACCATGATGAGTTGCCCCTAGAAGTGCAGAGAGCAGGGGACTGTCACAGGGTCTGGGAGAAGGGAGTGTGGGAAAGGTGACGTCATGAGATCAACAAGTCTATCAGTCCTGGGCCCAGTGGGCGGGCTGTTGAAGGAGGTGCTGAGGTTCTAATCCTGGATTTATTGCACACTTGCTGAGCGACCTTCGACAAACCACTTAACTCAACCCTAGAGATAATGTCATACAGTCCTCAGTTTGTAAAATGATCACTGATCCTTTGCCACTGCTATCACAGCCACGGTGGCAATGTATCTGCTGGCAGTGAGGTGCAGCAGCTGATAAAACACACAAGGGGGCTCAAATGTTCTGTTTTTATGGCAGTTTTTTTCTTGCTTAATGTACATACAGTAAGCTGTGACCTTGGGACCCAAGCATATTCACATGATGGGCTACTAAAGGTTTCCTCTTTTGCAAAATCTAGGAAAAGGGGCTTAACTGATAGCTTTGAAATGTGTGTAGTAGAAATGACATCAAGATAGTGCAATTGGCACATCTATTGCATGGAGTAAAAGCAGCACGCTGGCCTCCTTGGTTTATGAAGACATTCTACCAGCTGACTATCCCGGAGTCAACAAGGAAGAAGTAGAAGTAGCTCGGAGCCCAGGATCAAATTAATTTTCTCAAATCGAAGCCCCTTCTTGTCTAGAGAATCTGTAAGCCAGACAAAATTCAAAGTCTTTTTATACAGGAATACACTGTATCAGGGTGGCAAATTTAACCTTCGATAATAACCAATATTGGAAAATTTTAATGTATGGAATAATATAATTATCCTAGACATGACATAGTTTTATTTTATTTTACACTGAAGAGGGGAAAGGCTAGAGCTTCTTCTAAGACTTTTTGCCCCAAAGCTAAAGAATATATTGCATTGTGAGCAATGAACATAGATCCAGCTAATGAACTCTGGTGTTGCTTTGGTGGGAGAGGCATAGGTGATCATGGATGGTAGTGTGAAGGTATAGGTGGTCATGGATGGTAGTGTGAAGGTATAGGTGGTCATGGATGGCAGTGGGAATGTATAGGTGATTATAGATGGTAGTGGGAAGGTATAGGTGGTCATGGGTGGTAGTGGGAGAGGTATAGGTGGTCATGGATGGTGGTGGGAGAGGTATAGGTGGTCATAGATGGTGGTGGGAGAGGTATAGGTGGTCATGGATGGTGGTGGGAAGGCATAGGTGGTCATGGGTGGTAGTGGGAGAGGTATAGGTGATCAGGGATGGAGGTGGGAGAGGTATAGGTGATTATAGATGGTAGTGGGAGAGGTATAGGTGATTATAGATGGTAGTGGGAGAGGTATAGGTGGTCATGGATTGTAATGGGAGAGGTATAGGTGGTCATGGTTGGTAGTGGGAGAAGTATAGGTGGTCATGGATGGTGGTGGGAGAGGTATAGGTGATTATAGATGGTAGTGGGAAGGCATAGGTGGTCATGGGTGGTAGTGGGAGAGGTATAGGTGGTCATGGGTGGTAGTGGGAGAGGTATAGGTGATCAGGGATGGAGGTGGGAGAGGTATAGGTGGTCATGGATGGTGGTGGGAGAGGTATAGGTGGTCATGGGTGGTAGTGGGAGAGGTATAGGTGGTCATGGATGGTGGTGGGAAGGTATAGGTGATCATGGATGGTAGTGAGAAGGTATAGGTGGTCATGGATGGTAGTGGGAGAAGTATAGGTGGTCATGGATGGTAGTGGGAGAGGTATAGGTGATTATAGATGGTAGTGGGAAGGTATAGGTGGTCATGGATGGTAGTGGGAGAAGTATAGGTGATTATAGATGGTAGTGGGAAGGTATAGGTGGTCATGGATGGTAGTGGGAGAGGTATAGGTGATTATAGATGGTAGTGGGAAGGCATAGGTGGTCATGGGTGGTAGTGGGAAGGCATAGGTGGTCATGGGTGGTAGTGGGAGAGGTATAGGTGGTCATGGATGGTAGTGGGAGAGGTATAGGTGGTCATGGGTGGTAGTGGGAGAGTTATAGGTGTTCATGGATGATATAATAGGCTGAATCATGCTCTGTGCCATCCCCAAATTAATATGTTGAAGCCCTAATCCTCAGTATACCATAATTCCAGTGTGTTTGGAGACACGGCTTTTAAAGAGGTGATCAAGGTAAAATGAGTCCATTAGAATGGACTTTAGTCCAATTGAACTGGAGTCCCCTCAAAGGAGGAAATTTGGACACAGAGAAAGATACCAGGGATGCCCACGCACGGAGTGGCCAGGAGGGGACATAACAAGAGGCTACTGGACCACCTCTAAGCAAGGGAGAGACCTCAGAAGGAACCAACCCTGCCAACAACTTAGCCTTGGACTTTTAAGCTCCAGAGCTGGGAGGAGATGAATGTCTGCCATCGAAGCCCCCAGTCCCTGGGACTTTGCTCCAGCACTCCCAGCCACGGCACACAGGTGGACAGGATTCTGCAGGCCTCTCTCAAACCTGGCTCCACCATTGGTGGCATCTGAGAAGGAAATCACTGACAAGGGGGATGCAGAAGGCCTCCTTTCCCCAAAGAGTGATTGGGAAGGAAGCTGCTTCTCCCCTAAACCTCCAGCAAAAGTGTGGGTCTCCCCTAGGAGCTTTGGGTGACTACTCTATGGCCACTTATTAAAATGTAGATGTTCTCTCCGCAGGAGATTAAGCTAACCTATCCCTGTCAATTAGCAAACATCTTAGGTCATATTAGAATCTTTGATTCGTCTGCCAGTCCCTCAATTTATTCCCAAGAGAATGAACCGCAGGCCCCGTCAATCTTCACTGGAGGTGATGCGAGCCCAAGAATGGGTAATAGGTGGCATGGAGGGTCAATCCAAGCAGCCTGCCATCAGTGTGAGGACCTTTAGGGCAGGCTCTAAAATGCAGGGGTTTGGGAAGGACATCTGGAGGAACACAGAGGACTGAGAAGAGGAACTTCCCTATCTGGGGATTTTGCCTAGTTTGGGCTCCTCTTGGTCACAGGTGTATTATGTTCTAGGGGCCAAATTCCCCACTGGAAGTGTGTCTGGGAGAAGAAAACGCTTCCTCTTCCTCCTCTCTTCTCTTCCACCCCCCATGCTATTTCCACCTTTCACAAGCATGCATGCACCCACACAGCACCCAAGGCTGGTGTAAGATTGGAAGGTCTGGAGGCCTTTCTTCATGTCCTACAAAAGAGAGGATGGGAGTGGCGGGGGCCTGGATAAGAACCCCAAACTAGGGTACAGCTCTGGAGATGACTTTGGGTGACAGTCATGTAAGAGGCAAAGTCAGAGCAAGAACAGATATGGGACCCATGGTTCAAGAGATATTTTAAGTTTTCCTCCTTAGACTCATTTCATACCCCAGATTTTTCTACAGCAGTAGTCTTGGAATATGCTGGTAGACTCTAAGTGTCTTCAGAACATCCCAGAAACTTTCCCTGAACTTCCAATGTCTGTTAGGCTTTGAGACACTACGCTGTGCTGTTGAGTTGGTGTCCCCAAAGTCTGAAGAATAGATTTTAACCTATGGGCGTAGGAGGTCTGCTGTTGCACACATTCATTAAAAACCTGAAATGTACTATGCTTTCTGCTTGAGAGGTGTTTTGTAGGCACGTATTTGTCAATGGATTTTTAAAGAGATTTGTAGTAGGTAGGCTTTTATCTTTAATAATGTATAAGTGGTTGAGGGCTGATATGAACTCACTGGAGAGAGAACTCTGGTCTAAATTTTAAATATTTTTGGAAACATCAAACACAAATACACCATTTAGTATTTTCCCCTTCTTCCATCACACACATATAAATTCCTTTGAGGGTTTTACCCTGAAGTCTTCTCTGGATTTGCTCAAATTTGGGAAATGTATTATCCTTCCTAAGCTAATATCTTACTTCCTCTCTCGTTGTTACTGTCTGTTGTTATTGGGAAGAATGTGTGAAGTAAATTCATAAATAAGCTTTAAGTATGCAACCACGTAGATCTGGTTTTTTGAATGAGAGATGCTACTTTAACCATAATTGAATATAATTAAGTGGATAGTATATTTTAACCACTATTGGTTGTTAGAACATCAATTTCAAATGCACAGTTATGATAAAAGTCAAGTATTCTAAAAAGAAATAAAAGTTCAATCAGTTTTATCAACTGGTTGCATTTTCTAAACCCCTTCCTCTTTGATTGAACACTATACTAATAATATTTGATATTTATGTGTCAATAGTTCATGAGCTTACCATTAAATTGTTTGATTATTGAAATATTAATGAGAATGACAGTGGAATTCAACCAAGTTGATTTGAGTTCTTCTTATTTCCTATCTTCTTTTCAGGAAGAGGGTGAACTGCTCTCTGCCCCCTCCATAAACCCATGTGTAAATTTCCCTGCTGGCATTTCATCATGCAGTAGTGATAGAAAATTCTTAAAGTTGCATTAGATGCACCAACTGTTGGCATTGTGTGGAGACAAATTGCCTTTGGAGCCTCTCAAAGTTGTCATGGCTTAGAGTTAGTTGTTCTTGCTTTTGTTCTCTTGCTTTTGGTAACCAAGAGGAAATGAGGTTGCCCAACAGTTTAAGAATTAAGAGTTTAAGTCAGAGTCTGGGATGTGGTACCTTTCATTGCTGTAAGTTAAAACAAACAAACAACAAATACAAAACAACAACTCCCTGACAGACTTCTTGTTGATAGTCTGAAAGCCTCAGGGATTAAGAGGAGTTCCGATGGGAGAGACCCAAGGAGTGCCTGGGACTTGGTGACTTGACTGGAGTCTTCTGAAGGATGCATTATTTTGTTTTAAACACTTTTACAAAATGAGTTCACTAGTAGACAACTGTCCTGACTTGCACCAGGAGGGAAAAATGGCACTGAAAGCAACATGAAATAAGCTTTAAGATAAACTCAACTCACATTTTAGTCAAAGGATATTAATTTCCAAAGCGACCTGGGCACACACGTGTACCTAACAAGAGTGCACCTCTGTGTGGCCAGGGTCATGCCCACTGCCCTCTGGACTCTACCCACCAGACTCTAACCAGCGTCTTAGTTTTTGTTGGAGAGTACAGTAACAGTCACATACTCAAAGAATTAAAATGGAACCCTTACGCATGCCTGCTTTTAAACTGTAACGTCCTCCTAACGGAAGTTCTTATCGGAGGTCTGCACTGCACTTGGCAAACAAGACGTTCTACCTTTTAAACAAATAATTCATTAGGTAATTAAATTCAAGTGAGATTACTCTAATTAAATATACACTGCTGTTGAATCATAATTTCCATGTGGCCTAGTTAAAGATGAACAATCTCTTGTTCCTGACAAATAAAGAAAGCTTCAGAAGAATTCCCCATGGCTGGAAGAATAGATATACACGCACTCCACAGAGGTCATTTCAAGAAGGCGGAGATGCAAACATAACGCGGAGAGGGGATGTCTCCTGTCTAGAGATTCCAGAGCAGGTTCAGCTTAAGGCTGCGGGTTAAGGTTAGAGGGACAAGGAGAGAAGCCACGGTGATCCCAGGGCGCTGGGTCACCGCGGGTGCGCACAGCCAGGGATCCTGGCGGGAGCCACGGCGGTTTC
The DNA here is from genome assembly GCF_024542745.1 of Macaca thibetana thibetana. Lineage (NCBI taxonomy): Eukaryota > Metazoa > Chordata > Mammalia > Primates > Cercopithecidae > Macaca > Macaca thibetana. Next base: position 173,184,074 of record NC_065583.1, on the reverse strand, counting down.
AGCTGCATCCGATAGGCCCCAAGCGGGAGGCGATTCCGAGGCCAGAGCTGGCCCAAAGACCAGAGGACCTGAACAAAATGAAAAGTCACTTTGTTCCCCACGCCGTGCTCAGCCCGGACTCCTCTAATGACATTAGGAGCCGCAGCCACGACGGCGCTCACGGGGGCGCAGAAGTCCCCGCTGGCTTTGATCCGCGCCTCCCCGCTGCCGAGAGCTGACAGTCGGCTGCGCAGCGGCCCAGCTTTCATTTGTCAGACACGCGTTTGCCGGTGTACCCGCGCAGGCAGCTACACCTGTACTGAGAGCATTTACATCGCCTTGCTTCGGGATGGCATTGATTTGGGACGGGTGAAATACAAACACAAACTAATTAAAAACTGCATAATGGAGCCCTACAGGAACAAGGCAGAAAAACAAATAAATACAAGTGCAGCTGGCACGGCGATGGTGCCTCTGCCCCCGAGCAACCGTCTGGTGACATCAAATTAGAAGCCTTGAGAACTCTCACACCGTTGCTGTTGTTCATATTGGAGGCATAATGGAAATGATCTGGTTAATTAAGGCGAGGTTTATAAAATATTTACGTGTGTGCACACGCATGTAATTCACTTCCTTCGACACTGGGGACGGCGTCGGAGCGGCACTCCAGGCCGGGCCACTGCTGTCCATTCCTCTGCCCTGCGTCTGTGGGAAATTCAGGCCCAGTGCCGCAGCTTTAGGGCCAGGGTCGCATTTGGTCCGCCTGCCGCGTTCTCTGGTGCGGTCCCCACGCTGCTGAGGAACTGGCTCCGCGATGCCTGCCGTGGGGGGTACTCCCCTCAGCGTGAGACCGTCCTGCGTCCTTCGCTTCTGGGCGTTTCCTTCTGGGGTTTCCTCCTCCCGCCTGCCCAACTCAGCTCAGCTCGCCACCGCGTCCCCGCAGCTCTGCGCCCTCGGGGCGCTCACTGTAGACTATTCTTGGACCCCAGGGGCCACCAGTCCCTGCCCGGCGTGGTAGGAAAGCGCAGATTGCACACGGGGTCAGAGCCTAGAGAACCGTCGAGTCGCAGCGGCCGGACCCACCCGGGGTCTCAGCCGCTAGGGATTGTCTGACTATTGCCTCAAAGTCGCCGACCTGGGTGGCCTCCCAGCTGTTGCTGAGGGACGGTGCGAAGTCCTAGTGCGTTTTTAAGAGTAGGGGCGCAGCGCCAGACTGGGGTCCGCGCTGCAGCGCCAGGTCAGGCCGCCTCCGTCGCCACTGAGCCGCGGCCCAGCGCAGAGTCCTGCCATCTGGAGCAGACAGTGCCCAGAGTGAAGGCAGGAGCCCAGGCCCGAGCCACCCGTTTGCATTCCGCGGCGGGTCTGTGTAGCCTGATCCCCGGCGCCAAAGGCTGGTCCCACAGACGGCTTCCGGGAGTGATGCGTCCCCAGGAGCACCCTCCTCTTCCTTAGCGACCCCCGGATTGCAGAGCTTCAAGACCAGCGAACTGTTTCCCAAGAAACAAAATTGTAAACGAGGAAGCTGTTGGGTGTGTCTAATCTTGTCCTGATGTAAATATGCCCCAGGAGGGTGGGGCAGGGCGGGTGGAATCCTCACTGAGGGTTGGGAGAGAGAATAGGGAAATGATCTTCTCCAGGAATAACAAATCCCTCCCACTTAGAAAACTGACTCATAATAATAATAATGATAACAGCAGCAGCACCTTGCAAGTAAACTTTCCATCAAGCCTTGACACCAGCTTAAAAATCTAGTTAGCTTAAACTGCAGTTGTACACCAACGCCCATCTCCCTCCCCTACCGCCTCCGGCCTTTCCTCTCCTCCCCGCCCAACCCCCACCCCTGCAGCCTGCCCCCTGCGCTCCCCGAGACACTCGCGCACTCTGCACACGCCGCTGCACCCAGAGGCCTGCGTCTGTCCAAGTCCTGGACGCGCTGAAGGTCCTGGTTTCCCAGCCGGGGAGTCCCAGTCACCCCCCATTGCGGAGCTTCGCGGGATCTCGCCAGCCTCCTGGGCCACGTGCCTTGGGTCCCCGGAGCACCGGGGCCCAAGGGCTTCCGGACTGGATCCCCGGCGCTAAGCAGGAGGAGCTCCGATTCCGCTGCGCAGCGACCCCTAGACCTGGTTTTGTCAGGCTCCTCGTCTTTGTCTCTGGCACAGTGACTACGGGGGCAGCCACGGGGTGCGGCCAGCTTAGCCAGGAGCAACCTCTGGAGCAGCGGCAGGGCCTGCCTCAGCCACCCCCTTTGGAGGCGGGAAAAGTGGCTGAGGGCCAACAAAGTGGTTCTCTCCTAGTTCAGAGATCTAGCGCCTCACAGTCGGGGTGTCGGTTTCCAAGACCTAGCAGAGGGAGCGACACAACCTCCCATTCCAACGTCCATCCCCTTCCCCTGGCACAACTACGGCCACCAGAGGGATGGTCCTAGATGCCAGTGATGCTGAGTCCGGGTGGGGGCAGGGGCAGTCTCTTTGAGGGAAAGTTCAGACTTTCTCACGACATTTTTTTTTTTTTTTTTTTTGAGACGGAGTCTCGCTCTGTCACCCAGGCTGGAGTGCAGTGGCCGAATCTCAGCTCACTGTAAGCTCCGCCTCCCGCGTTCACGCCATTCTCCTGCCTCAGCCTCCCGAGTAGCTGGGACTACAGGCGCCCGCCACCTCGCCCGGCTAATTTTTTGTATTTTTTAGTAGAGACGGGGTTTCACCGTGTTAGCCAGGATGGTCTCGATCTCCTGACCTCGTGATCCGCCCGTCTTGGCCTCCCAAAGTGCTGGGATTACAGGCGTGAGCCACCGCGCCCGGCCATCCTCACGACATTTTTAAAAGGGCGTTCAAATCAGGCCCATGGGTTCCGGCCACCCAGCCCTTCTGCCTGCTCCAGCATCTGAGGCCCTGGAGACCTGAGCCCCACTGAAACATTTGCTTCTGAAAATGAGTGGCAGAAGGAGTGGGAGGAAACTCTCCCCGGAGAGGCTGAGCCAGGAGATTCTAGCTCCTTCTCCGCCTCTCCCCCTCTCTGATGGGAGGCTTTGGTGGCAATTCTCTCTCTCTCTTTCTCTCGGTCTACCCTGCTTCCTAGTATCCTAGGTGAAAGTTTTTGGGCCAAGGGCCAAGGAGAAAGAAGAGAGGAGGTGAGTTTGGGCCTGCCAGGCTTTGCTAGAACTTCCTAGAAAGGACTTCCTAGAATTGGTTTTAGGCCCAGGGGCCTGGAGTGCAGCCACAGGCCCTGGCCTTGGGCAGAGAATGGACCACAATCTCCCCTTCTGCACCTTTGCAGGGCTAGGGGGGAGCAAGTTACCCAGCTTTGCTAGTGCCACTTCCCCAGGAACTGTGCAGTCCTCAGGCAGGACTAACAGGGCAGGGGAGCCTCCCCACTCAGCTCCCTGGTGTTTTCAGGAACCTGCAGTCATTTTGTGATCGCCCATGGAGGTGATGCAGCCAGGGCACAGAGGAGTGGGCTGGTTGACAGTCAGGATGAAGCCTCCACTCCCCTATTCCCGCCTCCCCACAAAGCTCTGCCAGCTGCAGAGAGACCTGAGGCTTGCGGGTGGGGTGGGCGGTGGTGCTTTGTGTGTTGGAAGGAGGCAGACAAGCTGTAGATGAATCCCAGGGCTGAGAAGTGTCTCTGGACTTACATCGCACCTCATTTTCCAGGTCACACAAGAGGGTGTATCTCCCCTGTCACCCTGAAATGCGACACAAGTTTGCTGAACAGGACGGGGTGGGTGGGGCTGGCCCACTTCTCACACAGTGAGTCACATGCAAAGGATGGATTTGTTTTGGGTATAGAGGAGAGGAGGTTGAAAATCGGAAATCTGTCTTAGGGTTAGAAGGTGTCTGGAGGTGGGCTGGGGAACAGGAAAAAGCTGCAGTTAGGGGCTTCCCGGAGTTGTGTCACCAAGAATCCACTCCGCACCAACCCTCCGCGTCCCCACAAACCCCGCCTGGAATCTGTAAAAGCAGGAAAGGAACCATAGAGGTTGTAGGCGGATTCCGGAGTTTGCAGGGGCGAATTGAGCGGGGGAATCAGCATGACTAGGAAACAATCTGACTCAGAGCAGGGAAATCAAGCCCGATGTCAGAGCTGGTTATTAGTAATTACTACTATCATGGGCATTATTGTTGCTAATTATAGGCGATGTCTCACTGTCTGTCCTCAGGCCCAGAAAACCGGAGCCCTTCTGATGCTGCTGAAGTCCCTGGGCCTCCAGGCTCGGTGAAGAAAGGGAAGAGAGGCAGGGGGTCAAGGGACTGCCAGGCCGGTGGCCAGGATACGGGTCGCTCAGCCCAACAGCAGAACAGCATGCGGACTCCGGCCCGATGGCCGCCTTCATCCCATAGCCCCAACCCGGCCTAAAGCGGGGAAGACGCCAGAGTGCGCTGCTGAAATTCCCGCGGGGTCCCGTGTGCTGGAGAGCGGCAGCGGGGTGAACTCCCGGCCCCGGCTCTGAGTAGGAGGTGGTTCGCAAAGTGGCCCCGGGAGCCGGGGCTGGTACCCGGTTCCACGGCACCGTCTGTACCTCTCCAGCCAGGAGGCGCAGAAGTGGCCAGCCAGGGCCGTCCCAGGCTCAGGGAGGCGAGGAGGCCCGTGCACTTGGCATCTTCTCCCGGGAGCGGCACCGCCAGGCCCGCGGCGACACGGAGCCCCTCTCAAGTGCGCCGCGCCTGGCCGCGTCCTGTTGCCCGGCGAGGCTGAGGATGGAGAGGGGAGACGCAGGGAGAAGAGGGACGCGGGGTTGGACCCAAGAGGCCGCTCAGTTCCCGGTCTGGCGTCGGCGCCGACTCGGGTTCGCGCGTTCCACACGTTTCCCGTCTGCCTCTGCACACCTGGTGGACAAACACGGCATCTAGGCCACGCCGCCTTCCCCCTTCGCTGGGGCGCGGGGGATGCTTCCTTCCGGCTGCCAGGGGGCTTTCTGGGTGAAGAAAAAGCCCCTCCCCTCGCATCTCCCCCACCCCTCCCTCCGAGAACCCGCGCCGACTGCGCCTGCTTCCCCTGAGCTAGCGACTTCTCCGCGGGGTTTGCCCTTGCTCAAAGTTTGCACAATTGAGAGCCCTCAGAGCTCGGCCGCTCCCCACTTCCCCAAGGGCGGCGAGGCCGGTCATTGGCAGACGATCGGTTACTACCTACTAGGGGCCCAAGGGAACCCGCATCTGGAGTCGGGGGTGTCACGCCACGCCGGTTCAGCGGCTCGCGGAGAGTGTCCGGGTGCACTTCTGCCAAAGATGTTCCCTGGAGGCACCGGACGCGCGGGACTCGGGGGAGAGGCCGCTCCCTGCCCGCTGTCACCCGCGCCCAGGCCGCCGGCCCCTTCCCCGCTACCCAGACGGTAGAAAAGCAGACGCCGAATTGTTTTTGTTAAAAAGGGGACACACCTCGACCGCGAAACTGCAAACCCGGTGTCAGACAGCTGTAAACCCGTGTCGACAGGTTGTCAGACAGCCGCGGGGGCTGGTCGGGAAGGAGCCCGCGGCCTCCGGGCCCACACCCCGCCGCCCCGACGCGCGCGCCCACCGCAGGAGGAGCTGGCCCGGCCGGCGCGGGGCACCACGTGCTCGCGGGAGGGGCGGGAGCGGTCGGCAAGGGCGGGCGGGAGGCAGGGAGGGGGCGGGAGGGGAGCAAGGGGCGGGGCCTGCGCTCAAGGGGATGCCAATCAAAGCATCAACTTCAAATTGTGCCTGAAAGCCCCGCCGCCGAGCGGAGGGCGGCCGCCGCAGTCGGCGCGCGATCGCGGATCCGGGCGCAGCCGGGAGCCGGGCGCCTGGGAGCACCCGGCCGAGGAGCCGCAACCGGCCCCCATCTCTCGGTCCGCCCGAGCGCGCCCGGCTGGCCGCCAACTCCTCCCTAGACCCCTCGCGGCGCCCCCTGCAATCCCCCTCCGGCCGGCCTCTGTCTCCCTCTCCGCGCCTTTAATACTCGCCCGCTGCGGCGGTCGCCGAGTCCGCGGACATGTCCTTCCCGCAGCTGGGCTACCCGCAGTACCTGAGCGCCGCGGGGCCCGGCGCCTACGGCGGCGAACGCCCGGGGGTGCTAGCCGCTGCCGCTGCTGCTGCGGCCGCCGCTTCGTCGGGTCGACCCGGGGCCGCGGAGCTGGGCGGCGGGGCCGGCGCGGCTGCGGTCACCTCGGTGCTGGGCATGTACGCGGCGGCGGGGCCGTACGCGGGCGCGCCCAACTACAGCGCCTTCCTGCCCTACGCCGCGGATCTCAGCCTCTTCTCGCAGATGGTGAGTGCGCCCGGCCTCCCCCGCTTCTCCTCTGTCTCACTCGTGCCAGGGCAAGGGTGGCGGGTCGCCCGGGAGGGAGAGACGACGGGTGGACCTGGTCCGGACGAGGAACTAGAAAGGTCCGAGGGCAGGTTCCAGGCGGCCGAGGCCGCGGCCCCCGGGGACGCAAGAGGGCGGGGAGGCCGGACGGGTGATGGCTGGGCCATCTCGGCCTGGGAAAGCGGAAGGCCCGGGCCAGGAGGCGGGTCGCGAGAGTCCAGAGAGGCCGCAGAAGCAGGCCCGGGGAGTGCTGCCCGCGCTGGAGGTCGGGGGCAAACTCGCCTGGCTCGGCCAGGGCGCCCGGGCAGGCCCACGGGGTTCCTGCAGCTCGGCCCGGCGTAGCTTAGCAGGACTTCTCTTCCTGGCCGCGGGTCCCGCTAGCGCGGCCTCTTTAGTTTTCGAACCGAGTCTGGAAAACTTGATTTTCTCCCTCTTTAGCAGCTCCGAGATAGTTGTATCTGAGTTTGCCAGACAGACCCCTTTTAAGCCTAGTAGAGTCAATCAAAATAATGTTAACAATAGGGTCCAAGGGATGGAGAGCTCTCTCTATGGCGTGTGTGCGAATTTGAGTTTAAACAAAAATTAAGTTGCAATAATGTTTTGGTGTCTGAAACGGTGTTTGATTTTACTTTTGTAAGTTGCCAAAGTTTTCATTTCATTTGCACCGAAAGAAAAGCACTTTTCTTCCTTCGTTACATAATTGAGGATTAAAGAAAACAGTGTCCTTTGGTTTAAAATAAATGGTGTCCTCTTAGTCTCCCGTCCCAGTGGGTGTTAGATGTGGGGGGAGGCGGCTGCACACTTAATTCTCCGCAGGGACATTGGCCTGTCTGCCGGTCCAAATGATCCATTTTCCTTGGTCTGACTGCAAGGTCGGTGCTTAAACTTCGGACGGTTGGTGAATTGTGCTGCGGGCGCGGGGCCCTGGGAGGCAGCCCCCTCCTGGGTCGCTGCCCGCGGGATAAAGCAATTTCCAGGCACCCCCGATATCTCCCCGCTCCCCAAGGAGAAGCGGGGAGTAAACACCCGTCAAGTGTGCACAAGCAAAGAGCGGGTTTCCCTGTAACTTTTCTTGTAGTTTCGAAAGAAAGCGGCCCGGCTGCCTTTCAGGTCTCTTACTATCGAAAAAGATCAGCCCCCATTTTGTTCAGGCGGCGGGGAGGCCGGAATGCGTTGAGAGATTTACAAGGTGTCCTTTCAAAAAGAATTCCCAGTGGAGACGAGGCTGAAATGTCTTCTTTACAATTACAACCAAAATAATTAGAAAAGCACAAAGTACATTTTGCAACGACTGGGTAAAAACGAAATCTGGCCGCAGAAACCTTTTCTCTGCGGCCTCAGTCACCAAACTAATTAGTCCAAGAAATCTTCTGGTCTTCACAACTTTCTCAGAGTCCGGAGCTCCCTTTGCTAGCATTGCAACTCGACTATTTTTACATAGAGGATGAACATTTTTTACAGAAATTGCGAATGCAGTTGTGTGCCATTTGGGAACCCTGCCTGCGTTTGCGGGGGAGGGAGGGAGCTTCAGTGTGAGGACCTGCACCCTTTGTGGAGAGCTGGGAAAGGGAGATGTTTGCTGTTCTAAGTTGTTTTTCCCCTCTAGAAGGATAATATGTAAAAATTATTCCCACCCAAAAGGTGTGTGTTTCCTCCAGCTCTCCCGCTGGTTCTTAGAGAGTAAACTCAAACCCAAACCCTGATTCTAGGCCTAGGTTTCCAAGCCATTATAATTGGATGTTTGGAAGTCAAAAGATAAAATTGTATTTGAATGTCTGTCTGGGCAATTTATGGTAATAATGAGGCCTAATGAGGTTGTTAGAAAGATAAAATGTTATTTACCAAAAAACCTGATGGGATAATTTGACTTGCTGTGTTTTACTACTGATGATAAAAAGAATATTGATTGCAAATAAATCACGGCCTCTAAATGCCTGCAAACAGTTTGTGTTTGCTCCCTCCAGATCAAAGTCAAACTTAAGAGATGAAGTAACTGAGAAGAGGCCTAGGATACTGAACCGGTTCCCCTCCTGGCCGCCGGTTACTCCCAGCCCTTGCGTTAATATTTTACAGGCTAAGACTTCCTTTTGTATTTAAAAAAAAAATAGTGTTTTTGTTATTGTTGTCAATGATGGCCGGGATTAAAATTTCAAATTACCTGTCACCACTAAAGACCTTTTACTCTGGGTAAACTATTATATGCAGATTAATTTGGAAGGCAGAGGACTGTGCTTTAGTTTTAAATTGCTGGCGGATTTAGACCTGTAGAAAACACGGGATGGTTTATTTTGATTGAGCCCCCTCAGGGTCGCAGAGAGGAGGCTTGGGCTCCAGGCCCTTTACATTTGGAGAAATGGCTTTATCAGCTCAGTTGAAAGGTTTTACCCTCTAGCTAGTGAAAGATAAACTTGGAAATGCAGGTTTCTCCAGCGGTTGGTGGCGGGAACACAGGTCGCCTAGGGAACTTGCAGGGGCCGCGGCTTCTGTTGTGCTCGTCTGGAGGTTGCACTGTTTCTGGAACTTTTCTAGAATGGCAAAAAAGATCTCAACGGTCGGTGAAAGGGCAGTTCCTGAAGTCAGCTCGTGGTCCTGGCTCCCCTTCTCCCCAGCAGTGAACTGGGGGTGCCTTCCTGATCTTCCCAGCACAGCAGAGCCCCGGAAAGCGCCCGGGAGGCCCTGGAGCCCACTGGAGCGGCTACTTCCCACTTTCCCATCTTGGAGACTTATCTCTCTCTTTCTTTCTCTCTCTCTCCCTCCCTCTATCCACTTCCCTCCTCTCTCTCCTCGATGGCTCTACCCTGTGGCTGCAGGGCTCGCAGTATGAACTCAAGGACAACCCTGGGGTGCACCCCGCCACCTTCGCAGCCCACACGGCGCCGGCTTATTACCCCTACGGCCAGTTCCAATACGGGGACCCCGGGCGGCCCAAGAACGCCACCCGCGAGAGCACCAGCACGCTCAAGGCCTGGCTCAACGAGCACCGCAAGAACCCCTACCCCACCAAGGGCGAGAAGATCATGCTGGCCATCATCACCAAGATGACCCTCACGCAGGTCTCCACCTGGTTCGCCAACGCGCGCCGGCGCCTCAAGAAGGAGAACAAGGTGACATGGGGAGCGCGCAGCAAGGACCAGGAAGATGGAGCTCTCTTCGGCAGCGACACCGAGGGCGACCCGGAGAAGGCCGAGGACGACGAGGAGATCGACCTGGAAAGCATCGACATCGACAAGATCGACGAGCACGATGGAGACCAGAGCAACGAGGACGACGAGGACAAGGCCGAGGCTCCGCAGGCACCCGCAGCCCCTTCTGCTCTTGCTCGGGACCAAGGCTCGCCGCTGGCAGTAGCCGACGTTCTCAAGCCCCAGGACTCGCCCTTGGGCCTGGCCAAGGAGGCCCCAGAGCCCGGGAGCACGCGCCTGCTGAGCCCCGGCGCTGCAGCGGGCGTCCTGCAGGGTGCGCCGCACGGCAAGCCCAAGATCTGGTCGCTGGCCGAGACAGCCACGAGCCCCGATGGTGCGCCCAAGGCTTCCCCGCCGCCGCCTGCGGGCCACCCCGGCGCGCACGGGCCCTCCGCCGGCGCGCCGCTGCAACACCCCGCCTTCCTGCCCAGCCACGGACTGTACACCTGCCACATCGGCAAGTTCTCCAACTGGACCAACAGCGCATTCCTCGCACAGGGTTCGCTGCTCAACATGCGCTCCTTCCTGGGCGTTGGCGCGCCCCACGCCGCGCCCCATGGCCCTCACCTTCCTGCACCTCCACCACCTCAGCCGCCGGTCGCCATTGCCCCGGGGACGCTCAACGGAGACAAGGCCTCGGCCCGCAGCAGCCCCACGCTCCCAGGTACAGCTCCAGGGGGCCGCGTCCATCTGTACTCTAGCTGGGAATGCAGAGGCCTGGCTAGGTGTGGTAGCGTGGGGTGCAGCATGCGCCGGGAGGGTACCAGGCAGTGACCTCTGAGCACTGGGGCTGTGCTTAATCCCTGCTTCAATTTAGAAAGCCAGACAAGGCCCTGGGGCTCTCCAAAGAGGGCTTTGCCCTACCGGCGGCCTGCTCAGGGGTGGTGGTGGGATGAGGGGTTACGTTTCTCGGCGAATCTGCCTGAGCAGCAGGCAGGAGTTGGTGGGAAGGAGGCCTGGGCCCTCTTCCGCCCGTCTCTCCGTCCTAACTTTGCCTCTTCCGATCTCTCGCAGAGAGAGACCTCGTCCCCAGGCCAGATTCGCCGGCACAGCAGTTAAAGTCGCCTTTCCAGCCGGTACGCGACAAGTGAGTGCTGTTTGCTTTTGCTATGGGAGAAGGCGGTGGGGAGGGGGAGGAGGAGTGGTCAGGACCCGGGCGGAGCTGGCTGGGTGGCGGTGGGGGTCGCGCAGTCCTTGTTGAAGGAGCGCTCCCCACCAGCCCTGGGCGCCGGGCGAGCCGAGGAGACTGGAGTTTCTCCCGAGCCGGGAGCCGCGCTGGCTGCCGACCCCGCCCCCAGGGCTCCGCTGCTGGAGCCGGCGACGCCCGGCGCTGCGTCCCCCACTCACAGTGCCCCTGTCTTCTTGTCTCGCTGTGTTTCCCATGCAGCTCTCTGGCCCCGCAGGAGGGAACGCCGCGGATCCTAGCAGCCCTCCCGTCCGCCTGATTAAGGGTCTTCTTTTACTTTTGCGGGGAGGGGGGAGGGGGGAGGAGTTGGGGAGGGAGGGAATGTGGGAGGAATTAAGACAAATATTTCAGACTGGTGTAAAGGACAAATATGACAACGACGTCAAGGACTCCCATCCATCGCTTTCTGCAGACAGGGGCTTGTTCGGTCCCGAGCTCGCGTCCAGGCGGCCAGGCCTCTGCAGGCGGCTCCGGTGGCTGCGATTATCGGGTTCGGTAAATGCCCCCACATGCTTGTGTCTCTTTCCCCCCTTTTCTGTATATAGAGTGATTTCAGATTGTAAATAGCGCGTCAGCGAACTTGTCTAAATCATATATTTTTGTCTAATAAACTAAATGAAATGATGCCCCCTCCCCGCTCCTGCTGCTGTGTGCCTGGCCAGCGTGTGTGTGTGAGTGTGTGTGTGTGTGTGGCAGAAAGAGAGAGAGAGACGGGGAGAGAGAGAGAAGTGGGGGATACCCCGGGCGGGGCCCAAGGGCCTGTGGCTGGGGGAGAGGGGCTTCTCATGGGGGGCTTTTAGAGGCTGTTTCCACCCAAGAGGCAGGTGCTTTAAACATCTCTTGGTTGTTTGTGGTTGTTGTTGAATTTTAAAATATTGTCAGTAGGGCAGTTTCTTGCTGGCAGTTCAATTGCTTTCAGAAACATTTCTCTGAGACATCATTTTCTCAGGACATAAATAAGTTCAATTTTAGGCAGTTTTACAAAACGATTTTATAACATCGGTAAAAAGGGAGGAAAAATACTTTTTATTTTCGACCCCAGAGGAGAATTTCGGATTAGAAACCAGTTTATAACTAGTTGTCTCAACGGTACATCGTGGCGCCTGGTCGTTTTCTGGGTTGAGTGTGAAAATAATGGAGTACGAAGTATTGCTTTGCATGTAGTTTTAGTGGTTTGGTTAAATCAAACACCGGGAGAAATTGGAAGGCCCTTTAAAACTCCACAGTGCGGGGGTTCTCTGCGGTGTGAGGTGTGAACGAGGGACTGAGGCTGCAGTGGGAAGCGAGAAAGTTGAGGGGGCTTTGGTTTCCCAGGGTAGCCCTTTCACACTTGGGCTCCACGGACTGCGTCCTTTGCCTTCAGATGCGCGCACCGCGGGAGTCCAGAGGAAACTGCCCCTAGATGGCCGCAGCGGGGAGGCAGCTGGGAGCAGCGACGTTGGGAAACACTCGCGGCGGGGCTGGCCTCGGGCGCGCGCGGGTGGGGAATGGCCTGGGAGCCTGGACATCGCTGCGGATCCGGGGACACTAGCATCAGTGGGTTCGGAGCCGGACACGCGCCAAGCGCGGCAGCCGGCACTTTCAGGAGGCTCTGCGGACCAGGCGCAGGGGCCTTCAGGGCGCAGGGGCCTTCAGGGCGCAGGCGACTCTGCGTTGAATGCGTGAAAACCGAGCAAGCAAACGTTTCCAAAACTGCCAGCGAGGATGTGGGCTGCTGGGAAAAGCGGTCTAGTGGGGACAGGGCCGAGTCCGAGGTCAGAGGGACCATCCTTCGCTCGCACCCCCAGCCTGTGACCCGCCGTTCCCGGCCTGCTCGAGACCCGCTGGCGCCAGTGCGCGCGTGGGGACTCCGTGCACGGCCGAAGCTAGGGGGAAAGTCGGGGCACTGGGGTCTTTTCAGAGGTTCCAGGAAAGAGGGAGGCTCGCGTGAAGACTAGGAGGCGCCAGTCCACGGCTCCTACCGGACCCCGACGCCCACATCCTTCTGCAGCCCTCCACCCGGTTCCTGGTCCCTGTAGAGGGGAAGGTCCTCTCCCTGCCCCGAGGCGGGAGGAAAAGCGGCGAAGAGGAGGCTCGAAGGGCGCCGCGTAGGGCAAGTGGGCCGAGGACACGTGGGGCGCGTCGGGGAGCGAGGAGTGGGAGGGGTGGGATCAGCCGGGAGGAGCGGGCCCGGAGCGGAGTGGACCGCGGGCGGACGGACTGGGGCCCGGCCCCGGGGAGCAGCTCCGCAGTCTGAATGGACGTGCTCCAGGCGCCCTCTATGGTCCGAAAGCGGAATGCGGCCTTGACCAGCGCTGATCTCGCTCCTGGGGTGTGGCGCAAATCTGGGGGCGCTGGGCCTTGGGGCTCCGCGGGCACGAGCCTGGATTTGTAGTGGTGGGGACCGCTTTGTGTTCCAGGGCTGCAGCCAGTGGTTCTTTGTGTGTGTTTTGGGGGAGTACCGGGCCTGCAGGGTAGGCTGCTGGCATTTGGAGCGAGGGAGTGAGCACTGGGCTCTTTGTGGGGTGCTTTTATTGTTCAGTGCCTTCCTTGCTAAATCACAGAGGTGTTTCTCACCTGCCCTCGGCCCTAGCCCTTCGTGGGTCATCAGAGCCTTGGGCTCATCATTCCAGAGGTTCTGCAATGGGGTCCTAGAGCCTACTCTGACTGCTGGGCCCAAATGGATCTTGTGTCCTTAGCCAGACTGTGTCTCTAGAGAGGCTTGACCAGCTGTGTCCTTCGCCTCTGATGAGGAATTGTGTTCCCAGCCACACAGACATGCTGCTCAAGCAACCAATGGGCTGTGAGATGCCTTCTGGGTGACGGTGGAAACAGCAGGTTGGATTCAGGTGGGCCAGAGTTCTCTGTTCCTGGGCAAGCTCAGCTCTTTATTCACCTGAATCAAATTGGATGGTCTGTACTGGCACCTGCTGCTTTGCACACCCCTATTTCCACCCTTTCCTAATTTTTTTTTCAATGCAAGACATTTGGGACCCCCCCCCCCCGACCACCACAGGAACTGCTGCTGAGGTAGCTCGGCCAGCACATGCTCATCCTTGGGAGTCCTGGCTACTGAGCCGCAGTGGCCTAGAGTCCATGAATGGTCTGTGCACCTTCCTGAGAGCTAGGTTTTCCATACAAGGAAACCAGATCGCCAGCCTCGGAATTATTTTTCTCCAGTGAAAAGTTAGAAATGAATTTGTAATGGAGCATTGAAGGCATTTTTGTCCTTTGTGCACTATTTGTTTACATCTTTCCAGCGGTAGGAGCCATCTAGGTGTGCAGGGTCCCATGGAAGCACCCCACGTGCCTGGTGCTTCAGCTCCTGAAAAATCTGGAGTGGACATAGAAAATCCACAATATCCTTTGCTTCTGAAAACAAAGCGCTGTTAGTTCTGGAGGAGCTTTCTGCCTGAGGAAAGGGGGCTTCCCTACCTCAGCAGTGCCCAGGACGGTTTCAGAGGTGGCAGCTGCTCTCTGGCCAGCAGGGAGGAGACAGTCCCTGAAGAGACTAAGGGGAGATTGTCCACAAGATTAATTTCCAGACAATAGGGTTCCCCTCGTCATCAGAAATGGGTGTCCTATTTCTGTTCCAGGTTCCCTTTTCTGGTTATATTGGGCTTTTTCTGGAGGTTGTGTGTGTGGGGGGAACAAGACACAGATCTGGTCCAGGGCTCCTGCATTCTGTGTTACAGCCTTGGCAGCCCCCAGTACAAAGGTTGAGCTGGAGTCTCTGAAATCTCCCTGCTACCACCATCCTGCCCACTGTCCTCCGATCAATTACATTCACCAGCACATTTATCTCGCCTGCAATATGGAGAATTCATATTCATATCTCGGTTTTAGTGGTCTGACACTGATTAATGTAATACGCGCCTCGGCTCCAAGGGGTGCGCCACCGATGAATCATGCCCTATAAAGTTTCAGTCGTCCTTGTAGATGGGACTCTGCCAGGGAGCAAGGAAGCTGGAGTGAGGGAGGGAGGCAGAAAGGAGAGAGGACAGGGTGGGCCGTAGCACCCAGGGGTACCTGGGACAGGCACTGGTCTTTGGCCTTTCAACGTGGAGGGTTCAGGCAGGCCCTGTCCTCTCTGCTTTTGAACCTCTCGCCTGAGAGGGGAATCCTAATTCCACCTCCCCCGCCTCCCCAACCATGATGCCAGTGGGTCACTGGTCGCCTCTTCTCACAGAGGCAGGGTCTAGGGTGGGGTTGGGGGATCCAAATGGAGATGGGGTTTGTGAACTTCGACTTGGGACGACTGGACCACTGAATGCCCTTCTCAAAACGACAGGGCCTTGTTTGTTGGTGGGGACTGCAAGTTGGAGGTAGAAAAAAAGGGAAGGTAGCAGAGCCCAGGGAGGGTCATCTGCAAGGCTGGGGGAGCATTGGCCCCACGGAGGAGCGGAGCTTCGTGGTTTCCTTGAAGAAAGAACTTGCAAGGCCAGAGGAACCTCCTGTGGTCGGTGGCCACTGCCTCTGCAACACGGGCCACACTGCAGGACCCAGCACTGCCACAGGAGTCAGCCAGGCTCTGAGCCCTCCGGAAAGGCAAGGGAGGCTTTGGGGAGCCGGACACTGAGTGTGCTCCCAGTGCCTGGTGAGGGCCCTGCCATCTCACTGGCCCCCAAGTCAGCATGTCGCACCAGGTGGGGAGGGAATGTAGGGTGGCCCTGGGGCCATAAGTCCAAGTTGGGGGCCAGGAGACAGGGCAGAACAAACAGTGGAGGGGGTGCATTCTGGGGGAATTAAAAAGCCCACCCACCTTTAGGCATCCCTTGAGCCAGCGAGCATGGGGATGCGTGGATGTGTGGAAGAAGCGCACCCCACTCAGGGCACCCAGCCGCCTTGCCCACTCTGAGACGTTTTCTGTGCCTTGGCCGCCCACCCCAGCGCAGGGACAGCCCCGGAGCAATAGGGGCGGCTCCAGGGAGAGGCCAGGCTTTCCAGGTCTTCTCCAGCGCTCCCCACCAAGCCAGCGGCTCCAATTATGACTCCTGAGCTGAGAGGCCTGCCAAGGTCATCCCGCGGGGACCGCTGGCCGCCTTTTGTACCCGGCGACTGGCGGCTGGGCCCCTTCCCTGGTCCCAGAATGACGTCTGAAAATGGACGTCTTAGGGCGAGCGTGGACGGGATCAAATGCCAAGGGGGTCCCGGCCCGGCGACTTCAGCACTGCGAGCCCTGCGCCTGGGGGCCCCGGGTATTTTGAGGGGCCCGGGGAAATGTTTTTTTTTTTTTTTTTTTTCCCATATAAAAATACCCTGTAATTTTTGGGTCGAAGAAAATGTGTTAATGTATATCAATATATTTATCTTTATACCTATGGAGTAGTAAAACAAAATTTTTAATAAGTTTCTCCTGGAGAAGGTGTCTGTCTTAGGCCCACGGAAGTCACCACGTGGCCTGGGACTGAGGAGGCTTCAGGAGCAACCTGAAATGTTAGGACTGCTCTAAATGAAGAGGCAGAGAAAAGGAGGCCTTGAACCCGGGAGGGAGCAAGGGATGGAGCTGCGCGCTTGGGTGGCAAGCCATGGCAAGCCAGGCAGCTGGGACCCAGGGCTCGGCCGCGCCGCAGGATCCCAGGCTGTGGGCCTGAATGGTGAGCACGTGGAGCACGCGCCCCGGAGTCAGCTCCCCTCCGCGCCGCCCCAGCTCCGCACCTGAACCCCGCGCCCGAACCCCGCGCCCCTCCGCGAGCAAAGGCCGGCCCTGGCCCTTTCTGGGCAGTGAGGAGGGTCAGGCCGACCCTGGGAAGAGGCCGAGCAGTCAGCGCCCCTCCTTCCCCTCGGGCGGGGCACAAGTGGCTGCCTTCTCCGCGGCTGCTGTTGGGCTTCTGAAGACGCAGCGGGTGTCTCTGATCCCCTAATCCATTTATCCAGGGTCCTGAGAGCAATGGCTGGGTGCCGGGACACAATGGCAGGAGGTGGTGGGGGTGGGGGGAGCTCGGGCACTCAGCTAGCGCCACCCTCCTCGCGCCCCACCCTAGACGCTGAGCCACGACCCACCCTCCACGGGTCCCACGCCCTCAGGCAGAACGCAATGGTGGGAGGGACGCCAAGGCCGGTGAAATCTTCCAAATTGAAGGGCTTTTATTTTAAATTCCGATTCCCGTTTGAAACAGCCCTTTCGATGAGGGAAGAAGCCAGCTCGGTTTCTGCGCGCGTGTTTATTATGATCTACCTGTGAGCGCGGCGCTCTAGAAGGTCACCCAGGCTGCGGACGCCCTGATAGCGGGGTGACAGTCTGCAGGATTCCCCAGCCGGTCACTTACATTCTTGGGGGTGGTGTGTGTGTGTTTCTCTGTCTTTTCCTGTTTGCTGTTTGTCGCTGCTGTATCTTTGCTTGAATTTTAACTTTGCTGTATCTTTGCTGAATTTTAAACGTATGGTTAATTGCCAGAGCCTTGGATAGCTGCAGCAATGACTGAAAATATTAAATACATCTGTGAGATGGTGAGCAAGAGAAATCAAAACAGGTGCTCTCTGCAGTGAATGTTAAAAAGATCTCACAATGAAGTGATTAACATTTTTATGAATAAAATTAATCACGCATTAAACTCTGCAGCACAGTACATCTGAGAGCCAAATGTGGACCTGAAGCCCTCTTTCTTACACCCAAGAATTTGGAGGCTTCCCTGGCCCACAGCAAGCATTCAACCATTAGGAATTTCAGAGTATTTATGAGAAGATAAGTCAATAAAAGGTATCTAAGTTTGAGCTACCCCGGCCCAAAAGAAAAACCCTCCAAAAATGCCTCCACCACCACCACCCGCTCCCCTCCCCTCCTTAACACTCAAACACACGGCAACATTAAAAAGCAACCAGTATTTCTTTTTTTTCTTTTAGCAAACTCTCAACCAAAGCAGGCCATTTCCATTCTCAGATATGCACATGGGGTGTGTAGCCCTGGGTCAGGGAGGGCAGGCAGGGCTGATGCGGGAGGAGGGGCTGGAGTCCCGGGGCTGCCAGGGCGGCTTTTCCCTTCCTGACCCCCATCCTGGGCCCACTGTTCTGGCAAAGCTGATCAGATTGGAGGGCCGGTCTTCTGCATTATTAAAATTTCCACTCTTCCAGATAATAAAGTGTGATTTCTCCTCTCTCTGTCTCCCCTTCTGCCTCCTTTCTAATCTCCTGCCACTGTGGTTTTGGGATTATTCCAGCAGGCTGTACAAAGGGAAGCGAAGGCATCTGAAGTGTCACTCTACAGCTGTGCAAAGTAACAGCATTTCCATTTTGTTGATGCTCCCAGCTCATGTGTGCAGCAGAAGGTGAAATCAAAGAAGCCGGTCTTCCTCAGTTGTGCACATTATTTTTCACTGCTGTGGCGAATCTCTCCGAGCTCCGTGAACCAATAAAACAACGGTCCCTGTTTGAGTTGATATATTAATATTTACTGAGGATTTGCAAGGTTGGGGTTAAATGTCAGCAGATTGCGGGGGCAGTCCTGTGGGGAATAATTAAACAAATCTCACAGCAGTTCAGCTTTCTAACATCTTTATTAATCTTTTTTCTCCTTCCCTCCTGAAAGAGTACATTGAAATACTGCTTTTCCAACCTTCGAGAAGATTCAGAATAAGCTTAATAATAAAATACTGCGTTGGCGATGTGTGCCCCTGACGGTGTCCCGGACCCCTCTCTTCCAAATGTTAGTGGGTGGGGGAGAATCTGATGTGTGAATCATCCCAAGCTGTTGTGATTCTCACCTGCTCTTCTATCGAATTTATCCTGACCAATTTGCCAAACACAATAAGACTGTTCCTGTGATTTGATCCACGCCCTGGCGATGCCTGCACGGCCCAGTCTGCTGAGCAAGGTGACTGCAGGCTGCTTGTTCCGAGGACTGCCTTCTGTAACGTGATTACAGCGTGCACTTTAGTACAAGTTCGACAATTCTCTTTAATAAGCTTCATAATTAGTGTTGGGATGCCTCATTACAAGTCATAGCCTGTAGCAGTCCTAGGCCACACAGCCCTCTGCAATCTGATTTATTTTTTTATCAGGCGGCAGGAGCTCTCTGGAGTTTTTGTTTGTATAATGGGGGCCTGCATTAGGCCCCCAGTGTAAAAATACCACCAGGAAATTAATTGCTTCTGTGTGGATTCACCACAGATGTGTCCTGTTGATCAGAATAGTATATTTTTTACTTTGCTGTCCTGCAGTGACTTGTGAAAAAATAAAATGAAAGCCAGCAATGCAAACATATTAGCATCCATGCAGATTCAGGAGGCATAATTGAAAACATGGGGCTTCAAACGAGGATGTCCAGGGCAGGTTCGAGCTTCTGGTAAGAGTTTTTTTTCCTTCCTTTCCCTTTTCTCACAGCTCTTAGTTGTTTAGAAACCCATGTATTTGTGTATTGCCTGTAAAGGACACCTCTCCATGAAAAGCACAGGGCTAGAGTCTCAGTTGGTTTCTGGCTGAAAGATTCCTCACAATAAATACAACCCAGCAGAGTGGCGGATTCCCCCGACACCCACCCCCGGCATCGAGACCCCTGCAAGCTTCAGCAGACAAGGGCCTGTCTCAAGCGCACTTCTCGGCCACCCCAGAGGGAACACAGGTGGATGCTAGGCAGCCAGCCTTGTGGACGCTTCGAGGGTGGCGTGTGTGTGCCACGTATGTGCCCCTGCATGACCCTGGCCCCTGCATTGCTCCCTGGGCTGAGACAGAAATACATGCCAAAGGCTTCCTTCCGTCTCTTTGCCCTGGCTTCACACCACTTGACCAACTCCTGATTTCTGATTAGGCTGTGAATTTGCACCTCCAGCTTTGAACACTTAAAGGATTTTTTTTTTTTTATTTGAATCTTAGTCCCTGAATTAGAATGTGTTACTTCTGTGTTCTCTTCCCAGCCCTGGACGGGTCGTTGTTGGTGCTTCCGTGTGGACAGGTCACATCCCGAGGGTGGACATTTTGCTCCTGTGTTCCTTTGTTTGTTCTTTTTCATCCAGGAGTTTCAGGGGTGTCATTCTCCTCGTCCTTCTCTTTTGAAGTCTCTTGTGGTCAGCCGTCTGCTTTCCTTGCTCAGCACAGTGTTGGGATGGAGTTTGTCAGTTTAACTTCAGATAACATCTTGTTTGTGAAAAAAAGAAAACTAAAGATCAGTGTGACGATGATAGTGAAGCATACGGAATTGTGCAGGAAAATAAATAGGTTTAGTATACACAAGAACATATTGCTCTGATGGTTTTATTTTATTTTATATTTGTTCTTTCTCTGACTTTAAATGCTCCTAAAGACACATTTGGCATTTTTGCGCCAGTAGCAAGGATGTGCAGAGATGCATTGATGGAAGAATTCTAGTGGCCCCTATTAAAATTCTACAACTTGCCATACTTCGACTTTCTCATCACCAGTGAACGTGAGCTACCAGAGCCTACAGGTAGGCAAGGGCTCCCAGAAGGAGAGGCATGAGGAAACCTTGCCAAGAAGCCAGGGGAAGCCCCAGTGGGCACTCCCACATGGCATTCAGACAGAGGGTCCTCCAGCATCGTGGGCTCAAGAGTTGTCCAAGTGTGTGTTTGTGTGTGTGGTGGTGGTGGTGGTGTGTGTGTGTGTGTGAGAGAGAGAGAGAGAGAGAGAGAGCTCTAGCTTTCAGGGTGGGGATTTGGGGAAGGAGGCCTAGAACTGGGTTTCTCCCTCTGGGTAATCTACTCTCGCTTTATCCTGCTCCCAGATACCTCTCACCCTCTGGAGAAGACTCTTAAGAGAAGCTTGTTACAAATGCATATTCCTCAGCCACCCCTTCCTGAATTTCTGTTTCAGCAGGAGTGGAGCGGGCCCAGTAATGTGCATTTTAAATCAGGGTCTTAGGATCATTCTGAAGCTGAAGGTGTAGCCTAGGCTTCGACCCTAAGCTGCATTAAATGACTTTGTGCTAGAGAAGCCCCCACTAGAAGAGTCCAGTGCCACTTGCCCTGGTTTATTAACACTTGAACTGGGATGGAAAGGTTTTAACTCATTGCAGAGCCAAACAAATCAATCTTTAATGGTAAGCATTATTTCTACTCAACAAAGGGAGGGGACCTCTGGGAGCTCTCTGCAGTGCTCCCCCAGCCAGCTCCTGGGGGACAGGCCTGGTCACTGTGAACGCATTCTGGTTGTGTGGAACCCACGGCGACAACAGATCATCGCTGATGTCCTACTGTGTCCATGGCCATCAGGGCCATTTATCAACTCCCAGCGGTTAAAAAGGGGATAATGACATGTTGCCTGATCCCCAACTTACGGCTGGAACTGAAATGCATGACAGATTCATTTGTCAGCCAGCAGCAGCGGTGGCATTTTGGGCTCTCTGTTCTAGGGACGGTCCATTCCAAGGGTCTTCTCTGCGATGGAGGGTCGCTGATTATTTGTGACATAATTAACCTTTACTCATGCACATTTTCCTTTTTACTATTCATGCAGTTGTTAATTCCAAAAGTAGATGGCAGTTGTCCAAGACGTAATGAAATGGATGCCACGAGTGAGAGTCTCTCATTTGGTGAATGAGGCTGGGGAGCCTTGATAGAAAGTCCACATCGAAGGAGGCCCCCAGGGAAAGGAATAATAAAACAGTTATAATAATAAAAATAATAAAGTATTGGGGAATAACAAAATGTTGTTGAATACTGTGTTGTGAAGGAGACCTGAGTGCTGACCCCAGGTGGCCTCCAAGATAGGACAAGGAACACAAAACCCGGGAGACCTTCCCAGGTGAAAAAAGCAAGAAGATCACTACGCCCAAGGCACTTGCCTTCCTCTTCATTTTTCCTCCCTCTGTCACCCACATAGAAAAATAAAGATAGAAAATAATTTATTAGCCAAGTTTGAAAACATGGATTGATGTTCATTTTATCTTGGGAAATACTCCTTACTTCTAAGAAGGCAGATTTTTTTTACTGTGTTAAGTAAGGTGGCTGGGCGCAATGGCTCATGCCTCTAATCTCAGCACTTTGGGAGGCTAAGGTGGGCATATCTCTTGAGCCCAGGAGTTTGAGATCAGCCTGGGCAACATGGTGAAATCTTGTCTCTACTAAAAATATAAAAATTAGCAGAGTACGGTGTCGCATGCCACTAATCCCAGCTACTTGGGAGGTTGAGGCAGGAGAATCCCTTGAACCTGGGAGGCAGACGTTGCAGTGAGCCCAGATAGCCCCACTGCACTCCAGCCTGGGTGACAGAGGGAGATTCCATCTCAAAAAAAAAAAAAAAAGATTCTTCCAATCAAATCAAGAGAAATGTAAGGAAATATACAGATGTGGTCAGGACCATCCTCAAAACATCTGAACTCTCTGCTTGGTTTCCTGACTTTCCATGTTGTAACTCATGCCTTTATTTAAATATTATTTTGTTATATTATAAGATGCCATGTTTATATGGAGGTTGCAGAGAACCAAGATCACACCACTGCATTTCAGCCTGGGTGAGAGAGCAAGACTTTGTCTCAAAAAAAGAAAAAGAAAGGCCCCCCAAACATTTTGGGCATCAAATATCTGTTAAAAGCAAACATTTTGATAAGGTAAGTATAAATGAAACAGAAACATATGGCTTTGATTTTTTTTTTTTTTTTGAGAAGCTTACTTTGAACCCCAAGTATTTTTAGAAAGTTTGAGGTGTTCAAACACTGTGCAGTTGGGTACACCCATCCATAATTTTAAGGGGCTGAATTCAATGCACATGTTTCAGATATATTTACAATTACCAGAGTCAACTGTTCATTCTGGATCGCTTTTGATGTGGAAGAATTCCTCTGGGGCTTTAACAATCACTGTGCAATCTCTTTTCCCTTTTGGAAGTAGAAGGGTGTAACTTCCCAGAGTTGCATAACCTCCTTGTCCCTCACATTGCATACTGACTCCAGCCTCTTGGCTGCTAAGTGCTAGAGAGTATCAAAGTTGAAGAAATGCCTTACCCATGGTAGGAAGATGTTACTGTTGGAGGGAGAGTCCAGAGATCATCAGTGCGGGTCATGACTTGTGACTGTCAGGTAGGAATGAGAATAAGCCCTTGTTCTCATTCCCTGCCTTCCACCTCCTGAAGGGCTCAGATGCAGGAAAGTTCTCTGGAATTTCCGCTGTTGGATGCGTTTTACTGATGACATTTTAATTTCGATGAGTCAAAAATCAGTGCTGGGGCATGTGTTATGTAAAAACAGTTCATATTTTAGAAAGTTGAAGCCTATCTCCTAGCCCTAAAGTGATGACTTTAAAATGACTTCCCACGAGCGTCAACACATGTGCGCCGGCAGATGGAGGAGAACGTATGTTAGTCCTGACTTAGGACCATCAACATTCCCGAACCTGAAGGAGCGGTTGTGGGGTGCCAGGCATTCTTTGTAGTCGACACAGAGTAATGGATCTGGTGAGGCTGGAGTTACTATTCATGTAATTTTAAGGCTGGTGGCACTGGGGCACAGAAGTCACCTCGGAAGCTCGAGGTCTATTGCCTCTGAATATAACCCCCTGCCCCCTGCCCACTGGCATGAGAGGAGGTGGGGCTCTTGTCATGCCTGCCTGGTGCCTGACGGTGTGGCTGTCTTTCTGATCCTTGAAGGGCTGTGGGAGCTCCCCTGCCATGGGAGCCTCGGTGTGTCCTGCTCCCTGACGGCCCTCTGTGGCCCCCAGCCCCTGCCATTGCTTCACTAACCCCTAGGGATGGGGCAGATCCGTCGCAATAGTTTCCTTTTAAAATTGGATTGCAATTTTCTCTCATCAATAAGCAATACTATTTCTTTTCTTAATGATGTCTTTTCACACCAGAATAAGACAGGCTGGAGTGTTGTTAGCAACCTTCCTTTTGTAGGAAGAAAGCGCTTGTTTCTCGATTGCCACAGACATCTGAGTTCTATGTAAAACAGGTACCCATGGTTCTCAGAACTTGCAGTTGGTTCCATCTTCCTGGTTCTCCAGTTCTGCTTTCCAGTGACAGTAAAGATCCCGGTTACTCCTGTACTGCCACCTCTGGCCCGGTGTGTACAGGATGGAAGAGGAGACCCGCAGCGCCGTGGTATGCAGAGGGCTGCCAGTGCACGCATTACTCGTGTTCCTCTGAGTGTCACAGTGAGCCCTTGCGGGGGACAGTCTCCCACTGGGACTGTGCGCCCCCACCGGCAAGGGCTAAGCCTTCTCCTGCCTCCATGGGTGGGTGAATGGAATGCCCTTGGCCTTCAGGACTGAAAGTCCTGGGCCTTACAGGATGCTCTGCCTACAGGGCCACAGGGCTCAGAGCCTACAGGGCTCAGGCTCGTGAGCCTCGAGAAAATAGCCCAGGCTTTGCGTCAGACCACAGTGCCGTCCAGGGCCTTGGTCCTCCCTTTCTCTTGGCTTCTGTAGTTGTGCAGTTGGACCACTAAGATTTCAGCCTCTTCTAAAAATGCACATTTAAAATAATATGATATTTATAATTCTTCTCAAGTAAGATGCTGAGCAAATTGTAGGCTATCCACAAATGCTGATTTCCTTTCTCCTCTGTAAGCAAGAGAGAAAGAGAAGAAATCTATTGTCATTTGGTGTGACTTCCCTGGGGACGCATACACTTTATTTAACAGGATTTTCAGGGGCTGGTGATGGTATTTGCTGGATCTTTAGAACTAAATGTCAACTCACAATGATGACCACATAGCTTCTTTTACTTTCTGTTTTCTTTCTTTTTTTCTGAGACAGGGTCTCACTGTCACCCAGGCTGCAGTGCAGTGGCACAATCTTAGCTCACTACAATCTCAAGCGATCTTCCTGCTTCAGCTTCCCGAGTAGCTGAGACTACAGGTGCACACCTCCATGCCCAGCTCATTTTTAAATTTTTTCATATAGAGATGGGGTCTCACTATGTTGCCCAGGCTTGTCTCAAACTCCTGGACTGCAGCGACTCTCCTGCCTTGGCCTCCCAAAGTGCTTGGATGACAGGCATGAGCTGCCACGCCAGCCTGCATCATTCTTTACAGGCAGATGCACCTGCTGCTTCATATTCATGCCTTTGATGCTTCCTTTCTTGATGGCTCAGAAGCAAACACAGATGAAACCCCTACATCGTGTGCACAGGCCAGACATACATATTCATTACATGTTTCAAAGTTCTTTATGAGTGGGATTTCCTGTAGTACCTGAGGACCATCTCGATTTACTCTAATTCCGGGTCTCATGTTCAGATTCCCCCGCTTTTTTTGCTTTTGTGACTTATCTCTAATCAGGGCTCCTGATGCAGGAGAAGGGCTGAGTGTTTGCTGATGGTTTGGGATAGTGTGTCTGCTCGGCATGGGAAGGAGAAAGCTAAGATGACACCATTGGCTGTTTTATGGTCATTTCATGAGGAGTTAGCAGATTTTTCCCCTTTTGTTAAGAGGCTGGAAGGAGTACTGCTGTGGATAGAAGTCCAGGAAGACATCAGCTCATCTAAGGAACAGTGTTCTAGCAAGAGAGGCTCGTAGGGAAGACGTTAGGAGTTTCCAGAAATGACCCAAGGAGGAGTCATTCAAGAAGATGGAAAGCATTTGCTATGGTGTTATGGAGAGCATTTTTCCACTGGGGTAATTTGCACATCTTGATGGCTTCCGGTTTCCTCTGATTCTCAGAGGCTGTGAATTCATGCTAGAAGTAGCCTTTTTACATTCTTTAGGTCTTCATCATCAAAACTGCTTGTGTGTGTGTGTGTGTGTGTGTGTGTGTGTGTGTGTGTGTTTCTGTTTACTCAGGTAAGTTTCTAGCCTTTTAGTTCCCTAGTGTTGCTACCCTAACTCTGCAGTGTGTCCTATGTCCTGAGGACAGGACCTGGGATGCCACCAACACTGTGCCCCACAACTTGTCCTTGATGTTCTGATGCAAAGCCAGAGGAACAGCAGTCCAGCTCCAGCCTGATTTACAAACACAACCCAGGCGCCCTTTGGGGAACCATGCAGAAGAGAAAGCAAAGGTGAGTCAGGGTTTGGGGAAGAAAAGGCACTCAGCAGCTGAGAGGCAAAAAGCAGAGGAACCCATGTCTTTCAGTCGTTTGCATCAGTCTCTTTGTGTCTCTCCCCTGAAGTTTCTGTAGCTCCCCACACCCCAGGAAGGGCATCTCTGAGAGTGTCTTCCTGGTGACAAGGCTCTGTGGGAACAGCAAGGGGCAGAAAGGCTGACGTAGAAAAGGAGGAGGCATGGCTGCCCCAGATCGCTCTGCAGACTGAAGGTACAGCCACCATGAATATGACATCCACCCTCGTGATTGTGGCCGGG
Organism: Macaca thibetana thibetana; assembly: GCF_024542745.1. Taxonomy (NCBI): domain Eukaryota; kingdom Metazoa; phylum Chordata; class Mammalia; order Primates; family Cercopithecidae; genus Macaca; species Macaca thibetana. The sequence continues at coordinate 173,158,302 of NC_065583.1, read as the reverse complement.
TTTTGTCTATGATGTGAGGGATCTAGCGATGGTTCTAAATGGTAAGTGACGTGTGCACGTAATGTCTGCATGTGTGTGTGGCATGTGGGTGTTGGAGGTGGTGTGGGAAGGGCACGGGGAGAGACGAGGATCAGCGTTGCTAGCTTGGTTCAAGTAGACACCAGAGCGGATGACTGAGGCCTGTGAACCTATGTGTTTACCGAAGGAAAGTCTCCTGTCCCACATGTCTTTGTCTCATTGCTATAACCTCATGGACCCTGTAGGGTACACAGAGCTCATTTTACTGATAGGAAAATGAACCCCGCAAGGCTGAATGGAGTTGCTAAGTACCCACAAATCTGTCTACGAATGGAGAGAAGAAGGAATTTGCTAGTCAGGGCCACCTGTGGCCAGTGTGAACACGTGACAGCACATGTGAGGAAGTGACTCCATGTTAGCACATTCCCAGAGTCTTCAGGTCCCCTGAGAAAGGTGGCCAGTAAAGGGGGGCAGAGGGCACCTGGGAGATGTGAGCAAGCAGGGCTTCAGCATTGGCCTTCGGGTCTCCAGGGCTTGGCACGCTCATGACAGATTCCACAGATCTGCCTGCTTCCCTTTTCCTGAGCTCAGCCTTCATTCCCTGACTCCATCCCTAAGAACTCGCACATGCCCCAGCAGGTCATCCTCATTGACCTTGAAATTGGGCCATAGTGGTTGCGTGTGTTTCTCCTCCCACTCTGAGCCTCCCAGCATCTCCTGGCTTGGCCACACTGGTTGTGGTCATGATGCTGTCAACCATCACCGCTGTCTGGGTCCTGACAACTCAGTCTTTGGACCCTTTGCACATGAACAGCTTTGTTCTCCTGTATCGTCTGGACTCTAAGCCTTTCTCATTCAGAGGGGTTTTACAAGGACCTGTTGAAATTCACTTGATGAATACCAATTGCTTTGATTCTGGACCAATACTGGGCTCCATATCTAAGTGCATTCAAAGTATTCTCTTTGCAACTGAGACCCTGTGCCCAACTGCATTGCTTTCTTTCTGAGACTGGGACCCTTTTAAGCATAGAGGTCTTTCTGCAAGTTACCCAGCCAGCGTCCTATATGAAATGGAACCTGTGGAAAGCATTGCCAATGGTGACGCCTCTGTTTCCTCATCTCACTGAGCTGCATATGATGCCAAATGGCTTAAGGATGGTTTTGGACACCCTTGTGTTCAAGAGCTACATCAACTTTAGTTCTTTATTTAAATTAAACAGTTAATTTTGGCAGTAGTAGGTGGTAATGGAGGGGAATGGAATGTGTAAGCAGCTAATGTCTAAGTTCCTGAAATTATGGGGGCACAGGTAGGAAGCTCCATGGGGCAAAGTGTGGTTACGAGGCTGGACTGCGTGGAGTTAATGAGACAGCCACATCCTCCCTTAGGACTCCTCCTTGTGTGCAATGTTTGTCTTTCAAATACTCCATCGGCTGCACCCATGCACAATGTTCCCACTGAACAGACTTCCTTCTCGCAGTATTTTCCTTACTGGGCCCTTTGCAAGAACATTCTACAGGGATTTCCCTGAATTTGAAATCTGAGCTCATGACTTTAGAGACAGTGCTGGCTGACTTCATTCCAGGAGGACTGAGCTCTTCCATTTTCCAGCAGTCATGGCGCATTCTGTGGTCATTTTCCAAGAGCCTGTGGTGGGTTGTCCCGTTTCTGCTGGTGGGAAACAAATTAAACACAATTTGCTATTTGCCTTTCACCCCTCAGTTCATCAAGAGAGCATTAGTCGGCTGAGTGACTGCCGCCCCCCACGGGCTGGGAGAGGGGGGTCTTGAGGGAGTTCCTGGTGATACTGCATGCCTGTGGGTTGGGAGATCATATCCTATTTGTATCAGACGGAATATGCTGGACCAGAAAAAAGAACAACTGGGAACTGTGTTCTTCCAACTTTGGTTTCTGATCCCTCTAGTTAATGCCATCCATGAAAACAATTAACTTCTCTATATTTCAGGATCCAGGCAGGACCTTGTAGGAATCTTATTTAATTATGTGCTATATTAATGTTATATTGATTATGTTATTGCCTGTAAATCCAGTTGCTTAATAAAGCTGCAGTCATTTTGCAATAAAGTTGCATTTGCAGCCAATTAATTGGTGTCTGGGGGGTGGAGAGCTATGTGAGGGCGTCGGTGCTAAGAGAACACGTCCTTGGGCTGAGCACCCGAGGAACCCACAGAGAAAGCCAGGGGTGTGTGTGTATGTATGGGAATGTTTGTGTGGGTAGGTATAGAGGTGCATTAAGTCAAAAGGCAAAGCATGTGCCCCGTGGCACTTATTTTTAGCTCATGGCGCTGGATATTTATGAACGGCCGACTGTATGGCCCAGCTCAAAAGCGGCACTGAGGCGGCGTCCATCCAGGGGACAGGACAGTGTTTGATTTTAGAAATACCAGTAAGTGATAACTGCCAGTATGGAGAGCATGTGAAGGCTAGGGAACAAAGCACACTTTGATTGCTCATCATGCTAACATCCAAGTTGGAGGAACATATCCTCCCATTCAGAGGAAATGCCATCGCTCCTCTGACGATCACATCTGCCACTAATATCGTTCGGCATGTGGTCCGACTTTTATCTCTCTACCGAAATCTCATGTCCTGATTTTTACATCTGATGATAAATCCAGGTCACTACAAAATAAGTACAACTACTTCTGTCTCATCTTTCATGATGTGTCCAAGATGTGTGTTCTCATAACAGAACAAGAATAAATATTAAAGTCTTATGAGTTTATTTTTAAGAATGCACCCTAGCAAATAGAAAATAACACATTCCCTAATTCAGATAGATAGTTGATGTTTCCCATAAATGGCAGTGATATGAAAATCATGTAACTATACTCAAGTAATTTTATTTGGAGGCAGGCAGATAGTTCTACCATGCCAATTAGTTTTTGACTTTTTAACATGCGTGTCTCTTTGACCATAAGGATGATGTTTAAAAATGTATAAGCTAGTGATGAAAAAATGTGGTTTATGACAATGAAGCACACATCAGTGACAAACCAAATAACTTTCACCCGGGAATACGGAAAGCACTCAAGCTCCGGGTCTCTAAGCCTCCCTGACACCAGCTCCCACTCTTGTCAGGGGCAAATAACTGTAAATCACAATATAAAACCCAATATTTCCTCCAAAGTTTCTGTGGGACCTTCTGAGAATGTGGGTTTTTGTGTTATCTTTTCTATACCTCTGTCTCCCAGATGTCTCCTCATTCTGCAGGCGGGGAGCACATGGGCCCATCACTGCACACGACAGGTGCTCAGCGGCTCTGGGGGCTTCCAGGGGCGAAGGGCTTCTCAGTCTCAGGAATGTCCTTGCTGCTTCACTGTGAGGCTTCCAGGTTTCAGTGCACTCCAGAGTTGAGTGTCCCTATCAGAGAAGGAATGTTCCACATTAAGCCAAATTCGTGTCTCCAAGGCTGTTGTCTCTTCAGCTTGGAGGACCAACTCCCCTTGTGACAGTTGGTGGGCACTGGGAGCTAAAGGAAGATGAGAGGAACAAGCCTGGAGTGGGCAGCCCATGACCCCCGAGGACAGCACAGTCTTTCAGTCACCCACAGCTGGCATCAGCCCAGAGTGGTTGCAGGGAGAGGGTGTTTAGATCTGATCCTCGGGATCCTCTCCGATAAGGAAGTTCAGCGTGTGAGGAATAAGAGGCCTCCAGATTCCACAGGATCCTCAATTGTTTTGTCCCCTTACTGTTACTGCTGGAATGAATCACTGGAAAGAGGTGGTCACTCCAGCTTTCCTTACAGCTGCGATGTGAATCGAACAGAAATACCACCACATTGAAATGAATGTATCCTGACATCCTGTTTCCTGGATAGGAACTGAAGAGGACCTTGAGTGAAGTGGGAAGTAAAAGCCAAAAAGAACTAGGGTGGGGGCAGGTTCCAGAACCCTCCCCCAGCTCTGCAGGGACCTGGTCTTTCAGAGAGCTGCCCAGCCTGTGTGGCAGCCACGCTGTGATTCGTGCAATGAAGTTTTGTGGTGTCCACCTGTCTCTGAGCAGCGGAAGGAAAGGAGATAACGAAGCTCATGTGTAATCATTTGTACCTGTCTAATCACTGCCATCAAAGAGAGCAGGAGCATCCCACCCACTGCCAGTTTTCTGAAAGCCAGAGGAAGTGTCAGCAGATAAAGGAACTTAAACCTTGGAGGCCATTTCTCCATGGCACGGACCCCCAGCTCAGTCCCGAAGAGACAGAGGGAAGCGGCCCTGCACCCAGCACCCCCTGCAGCCTCTGGTGATCTGCCAGTCATCTATGAACCCAGGCACACCAGGGGGGCCCCGCACTGCACCAAGTCCACCACAGCCTGCCTGCCACAGGCCACGACGTAGGCCTTTTGAAGCACAGGACCTGAACAGCTGCCGACTGTGTTGGAAGGTGAAAGCTGCCTTTCCAAGTCTTCCTTCGTTCTCAAGGCTCTCTGGACTTAGCTCCTTAGCTCACATTTTCTTTTCAATCAATGTTTTGCCTAATTTACCACGGAGGAGTTCACAAGAACTGATGTCCTTTGGAATCAGTTGAGAGAAAGCACTGGCTCAATGCTGTACATCGGAGCAGGAACAATTGCTGCTTTGTCCTGGGGCGGTGCAGAGACACCAAGTGGACCCCTGACTTCAGGGGGTTCACAGCGAGGGCGGTGGGAAGGCCACGTGGCCCCATGAGGATGAAGTGGGACAAGAGCTTAAGCTGGGGTGGTGGCTTCCAGATGACACAGTAAGGGAAGGGAGGCCAGCTTGACAACAGTTTGTGATGGGTCTGAATTGTACAGCCTGTATCTTAGGGGACATTTCTGGAGGAACCTCAATAGTTTCCTAGCAAACAGTACTTTGGACTTGGAGTGGGCCTCTCTCATTGATATTGACCATGATTTTTTTTTGCACGCACTTTGGTGATAAATTGCTTTCCCCTCCACTCTCTCTGTTAGCCTAGTGGTTTTCTCCCTGCCACAAAGACATTTCTCAATGTCTGGAGACATTGATGGGCGCTGACAGTGAGTACTGCTGGCATTTAGTGGGTAGAGTCCAGGGACACTGCTTTGCATCCTGTAATGCATGGGACACCTTCCCCTTTCTGCAGCAGAGAATTATCCAGCCCCAATGTCAGCAGAGCCAGAGCAGAGAAGCTGAGTAGCCCCTCATGTGCATGCTCCTTCCTTCATGACTGTGGATGGAGAAAGGCCAGGGCTCCAGCCCCAGGCCCAGCATGCACGCGAGAGCATCTTCTGCAGGTCACGGTGTCTCTGGGCCTCTGTCTTCCTATCTGTAGAGTGGACATAGAGGACCTCTTGCCTTTCTTCAAAAACTGTCATGGGGAGGGGACGTGCAATCCCAGGGCTGAGCGTCATTTTCCTCTAGGCACAGGAGGAGTGGGGATCAGATAGTTGCAACTGTAGAGGCCATGCATTAGCAGAGGCCTGTGAGTGAACTTTGTTTTGCTGATGAGCAAATCCCGACATTGCGCCAGTGCCTGAGGCTGGAAGGCTGAAAGGCAGAGCCGAGGGCTCCGGCCGCTCCAGTGGGCATCCTTCCACCACTGTTATCTCCCTCTTTTGTTAATTCCTCAGCACTTCTTTTTTCTCACAAAGTGTCATATTCATATCTAGAGATCACTCATCCAAATTTTAATTTCAACCTTTGATATTATAATTTGATAATGAATTTAATCAAGGCACTCTCAGATGCAAGACCTGGCCCTGTTTTCCTCTACACACTCACTGTGTGACCTTAGTGACCATCACATCTGGGCCTCAGTTTACCCATCTGGGAGCCAGTGCTCTCTTCCTGGTTCAACAGAGTGTGGTTTGGACTTCTGAATGGGCTGACTGTCCTGTGCTTGTGTTTCTGGTGAAAGATACTGAGCTGGGAGAAAGACATCACTGCTGTTGCATCTTACACAAGACATTCATCTCAAGTAAAGGAAGCTTAATATCTGAATGCTCCCAGATGGCCAGATGTTAGCAGTCAAAAAGAATAAGAACCTTACATTTGAATTTCATAAATTAGGTCTTCTGATCAATGGCCCACACTCAGTGTCTCCAGAGGGCACAGCCAAGGGGTCCTTGCAGCCCCTATGTAGAGAGCACGTTGACCACCATATGCCTCTCAATGTGAATTAAATCCAGCTCTGGTTTGTAAAAGGGTGAACTGTCAGACATCTGAGGACAATCCCTTTGAGTTTTTATATTGCTTGAAGAATATTTAGAAAGAAGAAAATCAAAGAGTTGGGAGTACAGACAGAGTGAGTTGGGCAGCAAGGGTGACACCTCAGTGCACAGGGGCCAATGCTGTTTTCTCCCCTAGTTCAGGAGGTAGCTGCACAGGAAGACTTCACCTACACCTGCCAGGATCATCCCAGGGCCTAGGAAGAGGGTCTGGCACTCAGAGCTCAGAAGCCTGTCCGGCTCACGCTGACCAGCTCTTTGGCCTGGTGATTGCTGTTCACTTCTGTTTAGTTATTGCCATGGTCAGCAACTTTGCAGAATATCATCTAAGTTTCTGAAAAGGCAGAGGCAGATAGAATTCCTTTCCCTCCTTAGAAAGCCAGCTCAAAAGGCCTTCTGTTCCCTAAACTCTTACAACATACAGGGATAAAATCTCATTTCACAGCTGGGCTGATGGGCCTAGGACCTACCCTGATTTTCTGAAATGCGAAGCACTACACTGCAATGACTGAAAGGTAAGAAAGATGTCTACAATCAACAGCCAATCAGAAAAGGAAGGAAGAAAGGACAAATTCAGCCCAAAACATTCAGAAAACAAGCAGGCTTAGCTTTCCAGGAGATGCTGTAGGAGGAAGCTTTTCCCTGGGCCAGCTGTGGTGTGTCTGGGGTCAGGGGAGCGGCAGTCCAGGCACCCGTGTGCGCCTCAGGAAGCTCACTGGTACCCCCTTAATTTGCAATCAGGACCCAGAATACATGAGCTTGTTGGTTATGGGAACGTGTTCATCTGCACTTGGATTTCATGGCATCTAAGAGTTAGATGACCCCACCGGTGCACCCTCACGCGCGCAGTTCAGGGAAATGAGCCCACGGGAGCAGGCTCTGTGAGCGCAGCCGGCACTTGTGAAGTGGAAAGGTGCTATGTATTGTTTCTCACACAGCCAGCTGGAGCAAGCTCAGGCCCACGTCAGGGAAAAGGTGTAATCTTCCTCATCTGTGTGTGCACAGCACCACGGACCATGGATTGAGCCACTAGTGATGAATCCTATGTTCTGCGTAGATATCACTCACTGCACCCACTGGGCTTTCTTCACAATGGACCAAACGGTGGGCTTCTAGGGAAATACTCTATTTTTCATGTTTTCATTTCAGTAAAAAACACTGACTTTGAGAGATTGCTTTAAAAACGAGCTGACTAAATGATTATTTCATAGGACAGATTGGCAATCGTCACCAGGGAGGTAATAGGACTGGGCTGAAGTGCTCAACTTTCCAGAGGGAAAGGAGACTCCGAGAGAGATCCCTCCTGCGGCATCTGTGGTCATGGGAGTCCACAGAATTCGAGCTGCGTCCCTCCAAACCTGGGGAAGCCGAGAGGGCCTGAAAGTCCAGCTGTGTTATCTCAAAGTGACTGACTTCTTTAGATCCATTGAGAGAAACAGGTCTCCCGAACGTCCGAACATCCCTGAAGGATTCCATCTTTGAGGCTGCCTCCAGACCTCAGCTTCCACTCTGGCTCTGCTTGTATGGCATTGGCCCAGGAAAATGGCACTAATTTGTATTTTCGACCCAAGAGAGTTATCCCAAGGAATTTCTTCTGTGTGTGTGTGTGTGTGTGTGTATATATACATATATATATTTTATATAAAATTCATATATTTTATATAAAATACATATATTTTATATTTTATATAAAATACATATATTTTATATTTTATATAAAATACATATATTTTATATTTTATATAAAATACATATAAAATATATATATTCTTTTAAAAGAAGAAGTGAGGGAAGAATAAGAATTACAAGCAAGCATAAGGAGAGAAGAAAAGAGTATGAAAGAATTCTTGGGTTTCAGGGGAAGATCTGCCTTCATCACGTTATTTATGAGAGGGAAACATGAAAACTAACCTAAAAGTCTGAGAGGAGATAATTCCTTAAATGGATTTTAATCCAAGCACTCAAAGGAAAAATATGCAGGCATTAAAAAGCAAATTTCCCCAAAATTTAACAATGTGAACATGTTTATGTTGCATTGCTAAGTGAAAAAATATGGAAACTGAGTATATTTATGACTTGATTTTAATTCTGAAAACAATATATACTTTTTTATGTATTACCATATCTCTGTCCACATGAATACACTGAAACAAGCCTAAAGAGATGTTTACAAAAATATTGTTTTTTTCCTATTAAATGGTATGATAGTACTGATTGGTGTTTCTTCTTTATACTTGAACGAAGTTTTGACATTATTAAATGAGACAGAAAATTTTTTAATAAAAGGTAATAGTTCAAATAGTTTTGGAATAATTTTTACTTCAAGTTATAAAATTAATTACATCAACTTTCTCAGATCTGAGTTTATCCCAGAATGTCCTTTAAAATCAGATGTAATTCTTGTGTGTGTGCACATTTCAGCCAATGAAGGTAGACGTAGAATGAACAGGCAGAGATCAAGTAGAGAAGCCCTTTCACACCATGTAGAGATGCATATTTGCAAACCATGCTAGATGGAAAGCAATCCTTATGAGACTGTGGAAAGCAAAAAGAAAGAACTCCACATTCCAAGTGCCACTTAGCAATGAAAAGCCATCTCATATAAACACACTCAGCCCCTACAACATGTGTCCTGAGAGTCAACACCCTTGAACCCTCCAAATGCCTGTCTTGTGGGTGATGCACCATTTCACACACCTTAATGTTCACCTAGAGGAGAAACAGTAACAATGGCCAGGTTCTTACTGTTCTCAGACCCCCAACTGTAGTCATCAGGCTCACATCTCAGATAAAGTCTTCCTGATGGCATTCCTGTTTGTAAAAGACAAACTTACAAAAATAAAAACTTTGGCTATTAACTGAATTTTTAAAATGATCTTTAGCAAAAGAATAAAAGGCTACTGGACAGTGACAGAGCATTGTATTAATCCGTTTTCATGCTGCTGATACAGACATACCCGAGACTGGGCAATTTACAAAAGAAAGACTCACAGTTCAAGCGGCTGGAGAGGCCTCACAATCATGGTGGAAGGCAAGGAGGAGTAAGTCACATCGTGCGTGTATGACAGCAGGCAAAGAGAGAGCTTGTGCAGACACTCCCATTTTTAACACCATCAGATCTCGAGAGACTCATTCACTATCACAAGAACAGCAGGGGAAAGAGCCAACCGCATGATTCAATCACCTCCCTCTGGGTTCCTCCCATGACACATGGGAATTGTGGGAGTTACAAGTCAAGTTGAGATTTGGGCGAGGACACAGCCAAACCACATCAAGCGTTTTCCCCCTCCTGTCATAGAACAGGTGTCTGTTCACTTCATGCAGGAGCACCAGGATGCCCGTTAATGCCCAGGAAACCGTCACGATGGCTTGGTGATAGGACAGTCGGTCCTGGGGCTCTGCCATAAACTCACAGGGTAGAAACCACAGCATTTCTAGACACATTAGGAGGCCATACTTGAGAATAATTAGAATTTCTGTTTTTCTAAATTTCATGTACTAATTTATAGCTTTTACATCTCCCTCACATAACTCATTCTGGAAGTCTATCTTTGCAAGATTCTTCTAATTATTAGCACTTGTGACTATTTTACACCTAACAATAACACCAACAAAATTAGCTGCACGGGACAATAGGAAGTGTATTGGTACACAGTGAGTTGTGGTTTCTGACTCTAGTAAGCCAGGCAGTCTGGGGTAAGCCACTCTATCTGTCATGGAGTCAACGATTGAGTCAAAATCATAGATATCATTGAGTAAGACGACTTCAAACTTGTTTTTCCTTTTCCAGAAGTATAAAACAGACTAACCTGTAGCACAGAAACAAAAATATATACAGTGCACTTGTACATATATGTTCATATACATGCAGATTTACAGGCAAGGAAACGCTTCAGAAAAATATACTTGCTGGTACATGTGCAACACACTTTGTTATGTTTTATCTTTTTTTCTTTTTTTTTGTTTGAAACAGGGTCTCACTGTCTCACTCAGGCTGGAGTGCAGTGGTGTGATCATGAGCTCACTGCAGTCTCAACCTCCCAGGCTCAACTTAACCTTCCACCTCAGCCTCCCAAGTAGCTGATACTACAGATGTGCACCATCATGCCCAGCTAATATTTATATTTTTTTGTGGAGATGGGTTTCATCATGTTCCCCAGGCTGGTCTCCAACTCCTGGGCTCAAGCGATCTACCTGCCTTGGCTTCCCAAAGTGCCGGGATTACAGGTGTGGGCCGCCAAGCCTGGCCTTCCATTCTAATGTTACAGTCGGTTGTGACCAACTGAATTTATGCCATGATCTGTATCCTGGCAAACACCTATGCATATACTTTACAAGAAGGACTCTTACAATATGTACGATGAGGTGAGAACAAGTTCTGAGCAGTGACCCCAGCCATCAGTGTGTCTTGTGCTACAGTAAGGAGATGCCAGTCTGGAATCTCTGAAATGCTATCTGCATTCACCCTCCCAAGGGGTCGCCTAAGGCAGGAGTGTCCCGACCTGGTGAGCATCTCCACGTGGCTGCCAGAGTTCGGACACACCATCTTTCTCCTCTGCCTTTTTGCAGGTGGGAGGAGACAGGTGTCCCCTCAAGGACACATCAAGGTCACAGGAAGACTCATTAGTTCCAGGGATCATATGCCTGTGACCTCACCTTCAAGGAAGACAGTCCTTCCCTCCTGACCTCATTATTTCTTAGATGTGGGAGAACCTTTCCCACAAGACTCACAACAGTTCTTTCCTTGGGTCCGAGTCACCCAGACTGGATCCCATTCCATGTTGAATTTGTCATGGAAGCCAGGGATGGTAGCATCTTACGTTAGATTCTGGGATGGTGTGAGGGCTCTGCCTACAGGAAGCGGTGAGTGTCACTGGGGCAGGGCTGGGAGGGAACAGCCAGAGAGGATGAGGGAGGCATTGGCCACGGTGTCTGCTGACCGTTGCCTTCCATCCCTGAGATTCTATGAGGCTGGGTAAACATCTCTGAAATGCTCAACAAGGTTCAAATCTACTAGGAACCTACCTACAGCTGGGGATCTAGCTGTCCTCCCTAAAGATGTACGGAGTAAGAAAGGACACACTTAGGACTCAGCTCCTCCTGAAGCCTTCAAAACCGTGGCCGGCTATTGGTGGCATTACTGAGACTGAAGGATGGTCCCCTGTATTAGTGCCTCCTGGATTCCCTCTCTTATCAATAGAACCACTTCCCTCTTCCCCTCCCTCTCAAAGGCTGCAAGCTCCCCATGCCCAGCCAACCACCAGAGCCAGACAAGAACCAGCCCATATTACTGACCTGCTCTTGTTAATATCACAGCAGAGGAAGTGTCTCTGCGGCAAGTCAGGACCCTGCCTTCCTGCTGTGGGTCCTACGCCCTTCTGTCCCCTAAGACTTGGCTTGGTTCTGTGCAGCCTTTCTTTTCTGCTTTCTCTGGTTTGTTTATTTATTTCTTGCTCTGGGATCATTTTTACCCATTCTATTATCTCTCCTTTAAAACAAACCAACACAGCAATGCCCAATGCCCCCTTTTTAATGGACTCTGCATTAAAAATATCTCCGGAAAGTTATCTAGTACCCCAGTGTCTCATCTCTCTGCCTCTCCTCAGCTCCCCCTCGGGTGCTGCACTCCTGGCCCGTCCGTCAGACCTGCGGCCGCCATGCTCACCGAGACATTCATTTCTGCAGATCTGATGGTGTGTGGCGCCTCTTTTCCCGACTCAGCTTTTCCGTGGCCTCTGGCACATTTGGCCTCCCTGGCCCCATAGTGGGAAATCGTGATTGAGATGTGGCGTCTTGGCTTGCCCACACCCTAGCTGTCCTTCCTGCTCACTGGCCATCTCCCTCCAGCTGACTCCCCTGGCCCCTCCCGCCGTCTAATTCTGTAGGGTGCAAGGTTCACCTTCTCACCTCTCCTTACTCTCTCCCAGGTGACTCATCCCCTGGGTGACTCTGATCTGCATCCACATTCAGATGGCTCTAGAGCCAGACACTGGCCTTGCCAGCTGCCCTGTGCAGGGCTCCACACAGGGCATCAAAGTGCCCACTAGGCCAGAGGTGTCCTGACCTCTACCACAAGCCTGTGCCATACCCCTTCTCCTCTTCAAATGAACAGGACCTTTGCTTCCAGGTGATCAGACCGAAGACCTGGGGCTGTTCCTCATTCGTCTCTTCTCATTCCCTGGCCTGTCCATCAGCAAATCCTGTGTGCGCCACCTCCAGGGTCTCTCTGGAATCCACCACTCCTGACCATTTCTGCAACCACTGCCCTGGCCCAACCCACCACCTTCTCTTACCTGGATAATTGGAAAAGCCACTGCACTTTTACTGGATGGGGAAGGCAGTCAGGGAGCGCTTTCAAAAGTGTAAATCACATCACTTTATTGCTGTGATTATGAGCTTCTGTTGACGGCTGCCTCTTGCCACAAAACAAAACAAAATACATACGCTTTTCACTGTGGCTTACAAAGAAGAGCGTGAAGTATCCATTTCACAAATGGAAGAAAAATCAGCCCTTTACTGAAATTACCTGCTCAAGCCATGCTACAATCATATGGGTAATAACTGATTATTATTCATTGAATGTTTGTGTCTCCCCGCAGATTCCTCTGCTGAAATAATATAAGCGATGGTTTAGGAGGTAGCATCTTTGGGAGGTGACACAGCCATAAGGGTAGAGCCAGGTGAGACTGCGGCCTGAGGAGTGGTCCATGAACCAGCAGGCGCCCTCACCAGACGCTACTGGGGCCTGGACCTGAGAGCCGGCCCCAGCCTCCCAGACTGTGAGGAAATAAATGCTTATTGTTGAAGCCACCCAGTTTATGGTAATTTTGTGATAGGAGCCTGAATCAATGCTAATAGATTCTGAACGGTTCAACTCCTCTGTCCCGGGAAGAGCTACAAGCGCCTGGCCTGAATCAGGACCACAGTCTTGGGAGGTGGGCACTGTGACGATCCTGGCTTTACAGGTGAGGAAACCGAGGTGAAGTAACAAGACGTGCCCAGGCCACAGGTTTGCAGAGGGTAAAGTTAAGCTCAACCTGCTCCTGGGAAGCAGAGGCTGGGAAGGAGGTGAGCATGCAGGAAGCTCAATAGGAGAGCTCCGTGCAGGAACGCCCCTGGGAGGAAGGGTGGAGCGCAGGCATCTTGCTGGGATGCAGTCTCCACGCGGGATGCCGCCAGTCTCACGGGAGCCTGCGTTGTGCTCGTGGGGCTGGTGAGGGGGCTTTGTTACCCACACACTAACCTGGGATTGGATGTGGGCTGCTGCAGTGGATGTGGGATCTTGGGGGAGGCATTCTCAAACCAGGAGCTTCCTGGAGAGGTTGAGGCTGTGGCCTTCTGTGGGCAGAGCACCCAGTAATGCATGGAAAGTGTCTTCAGCCCTCAGGGGGCATCTCCTCGCATGGATCCACACAGCTGACTCCAGGGCCTTCGGTCTTAACCGCTTTACTGACCACACAAACTCCTTCTAGGTCGCGATCAGGAAAGGAAATAAGAGTCTGCAGCTTTGTGAAGCACACAAGGCTCTGATGCAGGCTCCACTCGCGGGGCCAGAGCAGGCTTCCAGCACTTTGGTGCTCCCATCAGCTTGCGTTCAGGCTGAGTAGGGCGTCTGCTTTATTGAGCCATAACACTTTTTTTCAAGAACTGCCCGGCTGGCATTCACGCCTTCTTGCATTATTAACAGAAACAATTTCCCCCCAGGAATTGTAAGGACTTATGAGGGGAGTTGAAAGGTGTGACTGGGGAAAGCCCCGTAGCTGGAGGAAAATGAATCCTTCTGCAGAGGAGATGCATGTGAGTTTCCCATGGACATGCCCAGGGCTGTTTCTGTCTGGCTTTCATGGTGAGTTATGTTATCTGGATCCTGGGAAGGAAAGGAGATGGCACAGAGGTTAACAGGAGTGAAAGGAAAAAATTGATTTTTCAATCAAAAATGCCATTGTTGCATTGATAACAGACTGCTTTAAGATTAGAAAGCTTCATATATTTGCGTCCACTGCCGTCAACCAGAATTTGTTTAGTTTTGTTTTTTTCTAATGAAAAGCTCAGAATTAATAGCCAACTACACAAATGATATAAAATAGGGTCTTTGTAACTATAAATGGATAATTGTTGAAGTTTGTCATTATGGTCTTGGCATTAACAAAACATACATACCAAGAGCTATAGCAAAAACAAAGTTTTCAATGTGAAGTAGGCAGCAGCTGAATCAGTGCAAATCAGAGCTCACATTTCCCTGCTGGTGAGAGCACCTTGGTCCTCAGAGGGGCGATGGGAGCACCTTTCCCCAGATCTGCAGGCCTTTTGCTCCTGGGAGGAGTTGGGTGGTCAGTCTCGGATTGAGCTGGTGGATAACAAGCAGCATTTCTGGAATTTCTGTGCTGGGGCTCAGGGTGGTGCTATGGGCAGAAGATTAGAGAATGTGTCTGGAAGTTGTGTCTCCATCCATGGCGATAAATTGATTTGTACCCATGGCGAGAACTTGATTTTTCTCCAGGGCGAGAACTTGATTTTTCTCCATGGCGAGAACTTGATTTTTATCCATGGCGAGAACTTGATTTTTCTCCAGGGTGAGAACTTGATTTTTCTCCAGGGCAAGAACTTGATTTTTCTCCAGGGCAAGAACTTGATTTTTATCCATGGCGAGAACGTGATTTTTATTTGGGATATTTTGGGGATGATTATATCAATTAGAAATCCTAAAGATTCCTTCCTTCACTCCTAGAGATGGGCCTAAGTTTCCAAGTTTGACTCATGCATGTGGGCAGGCATTCTGAGAGAGAGAGAGAGAGAGAGAGCGAGAGAGAGAGAAAGAGAGAGAGGTGCCTGGAGTGGCATCCCCACTCCCTCCTCAGACTCAATGCAGCAGCATTGTACCCAACACGGGGAGCTCAGGAGCCAGCAAGCCTTCTTCTGACTGAGGCTTGGTGGCCATCGCTATGCTCTGCTCCTCAGACACCCGTGCTGACCACCAGGTCGGGCTCACAGTCGCTTCTCATTCTCCCTTGTTCCAGCACCCATTTTTGTTTGGATAGTTTCTAAGATAGTATTACAAACATTTTCATCCAAAATACTTACATTTTCTCAACACAATAGGTGACTCTTAATTTTTTTTTCTCTGAAACGTACATTAGCATTGCCAAGTAGAGCATGGAGCCTTGCTTTCCCTCTTTTTTCCCCTTCCCCTTTCATTTCCTTTCTCCTTTCCTTTCCTTTCCTCTCCTCTCTGTTTGTTTTCCAGCAGCTCAGTTGGAGACTGACCACCCAACTCCTCACCGGAGCAAAAGGCCTGCAGACCTGGGGAAAGGTGCTCCCATCACCCTTCTGAGGATCCTCTCCTTTCCTCCCGTCTCCCTCCCTCCCTCCCTCCTTCCCTCCCTCCCTCCTTCCCTCCCTCCCTCCCTCCCTTTCTTTCTTCCTTCCTTCCTTCTTTCCTTCCTTCCTCTCTCCCTCCCTCTTTCTTTCCTCTATTTCTTTTTCTTTCTTTCTTTCTCTTTCTTTTTTCCTTTCTTTCTTTCTCTCTTTCTATCTCTCTCTCTTTTCCTTCCTTCCTTCCTTCCTTCTTTCCTTCCTTCCTCTCTCCCTCCCTCCCTCTTTCTTTCCTCTATTTCTTTTTCTTTCTTTCTTTCTTTCTTTCTTTCTTTCTTTCTTTCTTTCTTTCTTTCTTTCTTTCTTTCTTTCTTTCTTTCTTTCTTTCTCTTCTTTCTCTCTTTCTCTCTCTTTCTCTCTTTCTCCCTTTCTTCCTTTCTTTCTTTCTTCTTTCTTTTTCTTTCTTTTTTTTTTGCAAGGTCTTGCTTTGTCACCCAGGCTGGAGAGCAGTGGCATGAACACAGCTCACTCCACCTCCCTGGCTCAAGTAATCCTCCCACCTCAACCTCCTAAGTAGATGGAAATACAGACGAGCATCACCATGCACAGCTAATTTTTGTGTGTGTGGGGGGGCTTTTTTTCTTATAGAGATGAGATTTTATCATGTTGGCCAGGCTGGTCTCAAACTCCCAAGCTCAAGAGGTCTACCCGACTCAGCATCCCAAAGTGCTGGGATTACAGGCATGAGCCACCATGCCCGGCATGGAGTTGTTTCTGATAAATATTTTTTTTTTTGAAATGTTTTCATTCTGAATCTACACACAGAATGACAATCGCCAGTCTCACACTTTTTATCTTGCTCCCCTCTGCCCAGGGAGACTGAGTCCCACCCTGCCTGCTTGTGTGTTGTTTTATCTGCAAGATCTGGAACCTGCAGGTACCTGACACACACTTGCAGAATGAACGAATGTGTGGGTTACAGGAAGACTTTGTGTAATGAGCTCATTCATTCAGAGCCTTTCAGAAACAGAAAGGTGTAGGGTTTTCTGAAAAGCTCTGTGAGTTACCTCAAGTTGAAGCAATAAATACACATAATCAGTCACAGTGAAGAATAAGGCCATAAATGTAGCTTCTACCTAAACACAAAGCATTAAGAATAAGATTGATATTCAAAGCATGTACTTTCTCTAGTTGGTTTCCTTATTTCCCACCTATTTCTAGGAATGCTCTGAGGAGTTTGCAGTAGACGCACACACACTGAAAGGTGGATAAATTCTGTGTGTACAGTTGGGAACATGGGAAGGAGAAGCAAATGTACCAACAGCCAGGTTTAATATACACGCAATGCCTGGAAATGAGATTGGGAACACAAATGAAAATAGATGACCCAGGAAACACCCACTTAGCAAACACCTGTTTCAACTCTGTTACCTGCCAGGTGCTGGGCCCAGTGACGGGAACAGATGGACACAATTCCCCAGTCCTAAGTCTGGATCACCCTTGACTCTCCACGTCCCCTTGCACTCTGTGTTGGATTGGTTTGCCGATCTCCTTGGCGGTCTCTAATTTTATTTTATTTTATTTTAATTTTATTTTATTTTATTTTATTTTATTTTGTTTTTGAGAGGGAGTCTCACTCTGTTACCAGACTGAGGTGCAGCAGTGCATCTCGGCTCACTGCAACTTCTGCCTCCCGGGTTCAAGCGATTCTCCTGCCTCAGCCTCCCAAGTAGCTGGAACTACAGGTACGCACCACCACACCCAGCTATTTCTTTTTCTTTTTATTTTTGTATTTTTAGTAGAGATAGAGTTTCACCATGCTGACCAGGATCTCCTGACCTGGTGATCCATCTGTCTTGGCCTCCCAAAGTGCGGGGATTATAGACGTGAGCCACCACGCCCTGCTGGTGGTCCCTTTAAAATGAACTCAGGGTCCCCACGTTGCTCCCCACCTCCCCTGCGGCTGTGCAGGAAGGTCAGAGCCGGTGTCCTGGGCCTCCTACCTAGCGTCCCCCATGCTATCTTCAGTGCAGCAGCCCACATAGACACGTTCCGGTGTCAATCAGATCCTTCCACTGCTGAATGGTTCCTGTCTTGCCTGGGTAGAGGCCTGGCCTCCCACTGGCCTTCCAGGCCCTGAGCACCAAGTCCTGCGGCTCTCTCTGGCCACAGGGGCTTTCGCTTCTGCTCTGAGAGCCCACCAGGTGCCCTATGCCAAGGACACTGCCCTCCAGGTGTCCTGCCAACTGAGCCTCTTTGCACCAAGGGTGACTTCCCTGACTCCACACTCCCAACACCTGTACCCCGTGTCCCCCTTACCTGGCTGTTTCTCCATCAGTCACATCACTTGCCAGGCATCTCTGTGTTTCTATTTTGATATCATGCTTCTCCCACTAGATCGCAAGTGTCCTAGAGGTATGGAGCCTGTCGGATTGTTCCCTGTGGCATTTTCAGGCCCAGGTCCCGTGGGACCTAGAGCCATTCTCCACACTGTCTGTGGTGTGATTCATGCTATTTGCTGAAGGCCCACAGTCCCCTCTTCAAGGACTGTCCCTCAGTTATTGAAAAAAAAAAAAAACAGGTCATTCCTTGAACAGCGTGAGGTTCTTTTGCACTGCGTTCTGTGGGAGGTTTCTCCTGCGTCACATTCGCCGTTTGCTGAAGCTTTCTGGGCACTGCCCATGGTGAGTGCTAAGGGAAAGGCAGAGCAGTTTTCAGATGACTCACAAAGGCTGAGTCTCTTGAGGAGAGCAAGGCACACCTCTCCGACTCCTCTGCTGAGGGGCTGGGCCAGCCCATAGTCAGAAGCCAGTCACTCCTGTGGCCCTGCAGGATGCTTCTCAAACATGCTGCATCCCAAGTGCTAGGGGCTGCACTGGGCCTCCACCCCACCACATTCATCTGCTGAAGCCCTAAGCCCCATGACCTCAGAATGTGACTGTATTTGAAGACGGGGTCTTTACAAAGGTACATGAGTTAAAGTGTGGTCACTAGGGTGGGCCTAACCCCAAGTGACTGATGCACTTATAAGAAGAGGAGATGAAGACACGGCCACACGGAGAGATGAGAGTGGGAAGACACGGGGCTGAGGTTCCATCTGCACAGCACGGATCGAGGGCCCAGTGGGAACCAACCCTGCTGACACCTTGATCTTGGACTTCCAGCCTCTAGAGCTGTGAGACAGTGAATTTCTGGTGTTTAAGCCCCAGTGTGTGGCACTCATTATAGCCTTCCCAGCAGACTAAGATACTAGGCCTTGCCTCGAGCTTTTACTAAACACAGATTTAGAAGCCAGGGTCCGTCCTCATAATTGGGTGGGCTTGAGTACTGATGAGGCGATTGGATTCTTCAGAGGGAGTTTGGACACTTTGGAGCCCATGGCATGATTTAGGCACAAGTCAAGGATTTTCCCCAAAGACAAATCTGACTTCACTTAAACGCATTGATTGGTACCCGAGGAGACTGTAGAATTCTACCTCAAAATCAGGGAGAAGGTGCTGGTGTGTTCCCTTACATTCTGGGACCGGGACTGCTCATCCCCTTAGCTGTGGGGGCTTCAGCAGCACACCCACTGACTCTGACTATGAGCACGTGGCTTCGGGGACACGTCTGGCATTTCCTGGTGGAGACACACGGACGCTGGAGAATCACTGCCACTGTCTGCAATGGAGTGAATGTGTGTGTCCCCCTGGACTGTGTATGTTGAAATCCTAATCCCAGAGATGATGATATGAGGAGGTGGGGTCTTTGGGAGGTGATTGTCATAGAAGGCAGAGATCTTGTGAGTGGGATCCAGGCCCCAGAGAGCCTCTCCTGTCCCTCCGACCTGCGAGTACACAGTAAGAAGGCGCCATCTGTGAACCAGAAAGCTCCCTCAGCAGGCACAGAGGCTGCCTCTGCCTTGACTTGGAATTTCCAGCCTCCAGAGCTATGAGAAATAGATCTCTGTGGTTCATGAGCCTCCAGGCTGATGGCCCTTTGTTGTGGCACCTGACAAGACTAAGATAGTGTGTAAGTCGTGTAATATTTGTTTAATTAGAAGAATTGAAGAAGACAGAATGTGGTCTTGGATGACAGTGGCTTGTTAGTGTAGGGTGATTGTAAAAGTGTACCCCTGGGGTTGGGGAGTGCTCAACAGTGAGGGAGACTGTGTACATGGAGGGGCAGAAGGTGGATAGGAAGTCTACGCACATTCCTCTCAATTTTTCTGAACTTAAAACTGCTCCAAAGATGAAGTATATGAAAATATAAACAACAGCAATCATTTTAAAAGAATGATTTCCCTCACTTTGAGCCCTGGCCGAAAATTGTGGTTCCTCCTGGACCCTTTTCTCTGCCATATCTGGGCTGCCTCCTCTCAGTTTTACTCTCAGCTATTGAACTTCAGATCTTTCCATCACGTGTCAAAATAAATACAGCCTCTCAGTTCTCAAATGCCTTTATCATCCCTCATTGCCCACAGACTTCACAGGAGCCCATACCTTTAGTCTCCACAAGAAAAAAGAAGGCTGTGATCTCCATATTGCCACACTTTTATTTACCTTATCTGTAATATAATTAATAGATGACTGCAAGGAGATCAAGGTGCTTTCAAAGGGAACGAGACAGCTTCATATGAAACGTGCTCTTTTGAATCAGTCCAGGGCTCTATCAAAGTCTGTGTGATAATTTCATGTAAATCCTGGTGTTCCGAATCTGTATCTTTTAACCTGTACGTACCATTTTTAACACACTGCATTTCAAAGACATCGAAGGCTGGTCTAATTTGTATTACAGAATTACATTATTTTCGGCAAGCAGCACATCTTACTGATTTATTAAAATTAATATGGAAGCTCATTAGAAAGGCACTCAGAGGTCTCAGACAGTCTTTCAAAAGGCTACGATGGTGAAAACCCAAACAGTCAATGCAAAACCTGGTTTCATGCAGCTCGGTGACACCTTGGACATGTGTATTTTGGAGTTGCCTTTTGGCAGTCTCTGGAGGGGCTGCACCATTCACGGTGGCCACCAAAGGACATTCACACTCTTGTCACCGCTTGAGCCTCCAATCTATTTGTTTACAAATTCCTCCTTTGTTTAGTTTGGGCAAATAAAGTAGTTTTTACAAACTTTGATTTCATAAATGTTACCGTTCCTCCACTGGCCCATCTCACAGGCTTTACCAGTCATTGATTCCCTAGTGATATTGTATTTGCTGCCATAAAATGTGAGCCAGGTGGGGCCTTTATCCTCAGGCCAATTTAAGAGTGGAAGTTGGGGTGTGGTTAGAGAAAGAATGAACACAGTCTTGCACTAGAGACGCCCAGCACACCTCTGTGGTGTGATTCACTGGCAGGTGGGAGTTGGGAGGTGCCAGCCCAGGAACTGCTATGGGACAGGCACCAGGACGGAAGCTCCATTTCTGAGCTCATCCCCAGAGAGGTCGGCATGAGATCCCCTTCCCGCAGGAAGCTCCTTGGTCCTTGGTGGTTCTCCTGGCCTGGCCCTCCCTAGTGCATAGCTTAGTGCACTGGCTGCACACCTCCTTCTCCCTGACACCTGTCTGTCCTTTGAGGCATGGTCGCCTTCTTCTTATTAGATGGGTGGGAGGGATGAGGGTGTCAGGGAGAAACTTTTTAACTCTTTCCTGATTGCATGAGCTTCCTGTGGCTGCTGGAACTAACCATCTGTTGGGCGGACAAAAACAACAGATGTGCATCCCCTCACACTTCTGCAGGCTGGAAGTCCAGAGCCAAGGTATCCACTGGGCCGGGTCTCCTTCCAGAGGCTCCAGAAAGGGCCTTTTCTTGCCTCTTCTAGCCTCTGGTAGCCCCCGTGATCCTGGGCTTGCGGCCAGTTCGATCCCCGCCTCCCTCTTCACCGGCCTTCTCTGCTGCGTGTCTGAGATTCAAATCCTGCTTCAGCTCTGTCTTGACAAATGGTTCAGTGTATAAAACAGTCCTGTTACCTAGAGAGACAATGCTAGACAGTAGGCTTCTAGAATATATGCATTTTACTTAACTGAAATGTCATGCCCATTGATTTGACTTGATTAGCAACTCCTCATTTCCCCTCCCTTCTCTGGCACTCATCGTTCCATTCTCGGCCTATGTGTATTTGACTATTTGACATCCCTCACAGGAGTGGGATCATTCAGTATGTGTCCTTCTGTGACTGGTTTATTTCACTCAGTGTAATGTCCTCCAGGTTCATCCATGTTTTCACACATGGCAAGATTTCCATTGTTTTTATGGCTATGGCTACGTAATATTCTACTCTTTGTCTATACCACCTTTTCTTTATCCATTCATCCTTTGATGAATAATCAGGAGGCGTCCACATCTTGGCTATTGTGAGTCGTGCTGCAACGAACATGGAAACTCCCCACTCAAAAGATAGAGAGTGGCTGAATAAATTAAAGAAAAAACCCAAGATCCAACCATAGGTTGTGTACAAGAGATTCACTTTAGATTTAAGGACACTCATAGCCTGAAAATGAAGGAATAAAAAAAGATAAGACAATGAAGACTAAAGAGATGAGAATGGCTACACTAACATCAGACTAGACAAACTAAAAATAGAACTAGCATGTGATCCAGCAAGTCCACTTCTGGGTCTTCCTCCAAAGCTCTCTCGGGTTAATTCTTTTGAAAAATAATTTTTTAATTATTATTTTTTTGAGACTGAATCTTGCTCTGTCACCCAGGCTGGAGTGCAGTGGTGCAATCTCAGCTCGCTGCCACCTCTGCCTCCTGGGTCCAGGCAGCGCTCATGCCTCAGCCTCCCGAACAGCTGGAACTCCAGGTACAAGCCACCACACCAGGCTAATTTTTGTATTTTTAGTAGAGGTGGGGTTTCATTATGTTGGTCAGGCTGGTCTCAAACTCCTGACCTCAAGTGATTCAGCTGCCTCGGCCTCCTGACATGCTGAGATTATAGATGTGGGCCACTACACCTGGCCTCTCTCTGGTTCATTCTTATAAGGACCCTTGTCATTGCTTTTAGGACTCAATTTAAATCCAGAATGATCTCATTTGAAGAACTTTAACTTAATGACACCTGCCAAACCCCCTTTTCCAAATCAGGTCACCGTCACAGATTTCAGGGGTTAAAATGTGAACGTATCATTTGGAGGGCACTGCTCAACACCCAACTGAGTCCCAGGAGCAATTCTGCACCTCCCTTTCAGATCCCTTTAGATAGTGGGGCTGGCTTTTCCCTGTTCTCCTAATCTCCGGGATTCTAGTACGGGGTTCTCAGGCAAGAGGAAAGTCCCATTAGCATGCTGGTGCATGGGGTCCCCCCCGCCCTCACCTAACTCCATACTGCTGTAACGCAGAGAACATCCTCACTATTGCATGTGGACAGGGAGGTACAGGGTCCACTCCTCTGACAAGACAGGGGGACAAGCAAAGGAGAGTTGAGGGTTCAGTCAAGAGCCCATCTGCTAAATAATCTTGCTCATAAAATCTCGGGATTTTAACTGTTGTCCACGGCTGTCCTTGGGTTTGGAGTGGACTTTTCCTGAAGTTTTTTTTTTTTTTTTTTTCTGACGGAGTCTTGCTCTGTCACCAGGCTGGAGTGCAGTGGCACGATCTTGGCTCACCGCAACCTCTGCCTCCCAGGTTCAAGCACTTCTCCTGCCTCAGCCTCCCGAGTAGCTGAGACTACAGGCACGAACCACCACACGAAGCTAATTTTTGTATTTTTGGTAGAGACGGGTTTTCACCATGTTGGCCAGGATGGTCTCGATCTCTTGACCTTGTGATCCGCCCACCTTGGCCTCCCAAAGCACTGGGATTAGAGGCATAAGCCCCCGTGCCCGGCCTTCCTGAAGCTTTTGTTCCTGCTCTTTCCACATCCTCCTTTGCTCTGATTCAGCTGCCTGACTGATCCTAACACCTCCTATGTCCTTCTGCCACAGCATATCTTACCAGGATGCACTCTCTGGATTCACACTAAGGTATGAGGTGAGAAGTATGTGCCTTCCATACACAAAGGTATGAGGCTCCAGTTGTGGGTTTCTTGGTCACTCGTCCATTCCATTTTTCTGCAGACGTCTTCCTCTCCCCCAGTCCCTTCCCCACCCGCTCTCAGCCAGTGCTGTCTTGGATGCTGAAAGACGGCAGTTTTCAGAGTTAGATCTGAAGAAGAATCATCTTGAATGCTTGTTTAAATGCAGATGTCCCCCTCACCACCAGTACTGGGTACTATACTCAGTACACCCAAGAATCTGATCTGCACGTCTGTGATGCGGCCCAGGAATCTGCATTTTCAAGATTTCCCCAGCTGATTCTGTCTCAAGATTCTCAGTGGCAGCTGGAGCAGCAGGCAGAGGTCGCCTTTACCACCTGGCTGGGGGCAGAAGCTTCCAGGCTAGAGGTGAGTGGCCACTCCCAGAGTGAGGCAGGGAGGACGGAGCAGGACCCGGTCTTTCTCTTCCACTGTGCCATGATTCAGTCAGCAGAGGTCCCAGGGCCCACCTGTGCCAGGCCTGGTGAAAAGCACCGAGACTTGGCTGAGCTAGTTCTCCCTGCTCTTAGGAAAAGGGCACCAGGTCCTAAACTCTTTCCTGTTTTCAGGGACCAGTGAATGGAAGGAGCAGGAGAAGGGAAAGAAGTGTTCAGAGCAGCCTGGAGCGTGCATACACTACATCCGGAACGCTCTCTGTGCCCTCCCTCCTCTGAGCTCTGGGGGCCTGCAAGTCACAAACAAGCCCTCTCGCTCCTTGGGTCCTGTAGCCGATGGCTGTCTCCAGTGCTTGCAGAACCTAAAGAAACGAAGAAGAAAAAAGAAAAAAAAAAAAAAGAAAAAGGAAAGAAAAGATGAAAACTGAAAGAGCACTTGGCCCTGTCCGCCCAGGGCAGTGGGGAGGGAGCTGTGGGAAATGAGGGGTTTTTCTTGGTCAGGAGGGAGAAGCCTTCTCATCGGGGTTCCCTTCCTCCCTGGGTCCTGCGCTTTCCTTCCAGATCGAGGTTTCTTGGTGTAGTTAAAGTCTGGAAACCTCTTCTTGGTTGAGTGGCCCATGGCGTAGGCAAGTCTTTCATGAGAGAGAGATTAAACCTGTGATGAAGGGATTTGACCAAATTGCTCTTCAAAGTGTTGATTTTAAGTGGCAACATCTTGCAAAAGTCCCCGTGCTGACTGTGGTCGGGGTGCAGTCCCTCCCTCCTCCTGTTATAGGGCTGAAGTGAAGAGGCAGATAGTTCACCCTGGAGAATCAGCTTGACATCAAGGCCTTCCCCCTTCATCTCCCCATCCCAAGCAGCTTCCCTCCATGCCTTCACAGCCTGGGGTCTTCCAGGAGGCAGCCGCCCTGGACACTCACCCCTGGTCATAGTCACCAGGCTGAAGGGCAGGGGACATTCCTTGGAGGACCAGGTGCAAGGGTGCTCTGGCTTCCTCCAGCTCTGTGAAAGGTAAGGCAGGCAGGATGGTGGAAAAGATGCTGAAAGTTACAAATTGCTAAACAAATATCCACTGTCATTATATGGACTGTGGGTTCTTGAGGGTGAATCCAGGGTCATCCCTACTGACTCCGTTTCTACGAACAACCCAAACTCCCACCTGCCCCTTCCAGATGCTAAAGCCCGTGTCTGCGTTACTCTCATTACCCGTCCTCTCTCCAGTGGCAGCAGGTAATGAAAACGGAAAGATGATGAGTGATCACTTGAGTTAAAAAATGAGTGGGAAATATGTAGTTTTCCTAGAACATTCAAAAATCTCGCCCTGCCTCTGGAGTCTGCATTTTGGAGACAATGTCAGACCTCGGGTGCTGGCTGTGCCTCCCGGAGCAGAAGGACAGCAATGGCATGAAAGAGGAGGAAGCAGCAGTGTGCAGGGCAACCTGCGAATGTCAAATTGCAGAAGCCAGCTCTTGACGGAAAGGGGCTTGTTAATACTTAATTTGCTTTGCACTAAAACATAGGCATCCTTATAAATGTTAACTGGGCGCTGGAAGTACAATGCGATAACCTGTTACAGAAACAGACTCGTGGAAAGAAATCATTTTCTCTGCTACTTGCCAAACACATTTAACGGGGCCACAGAGCCCTCTAAAAGCACGTACGAGTCAGAGAATGATTCTGCCATCGGGATGTTTTCAGAAAACCTACGGTTTTTCTGAATTTTTAAGAAGACAAACAGAAGCCCTGGCCAGGGAAAGAGTGTCTTCTGGCTTGGCTTCTTAGATGGTGGTTGGACTCGCAGTTTTCCAGCAATTTCACTCTGTGCACAGCTCGTTGACTTCAGGAAACCATATACAGATAGGGCTGGTGCAGAGGGCTGGGGGTATTAATTGAGGATGGAAATCCAGGAAAAGGCAGCTTCTCAGTAGCAGGGGATAACATGCACCCTTTCCATGCCCCAGGAGTGTGAGTTTTCTTCCAGTCTGGAGGCCCGAACAAGACCTCTGATGTGTGCACAAGAGCTGTCGGTACTCAGAGGATGCCAGCCTCACCGAGTTACAACTTCGAACAACCATGTTTTGCTGCTGAAACAGGAAGGTTTCCCTCTGACAGGCTGCATGACTGCTGTCCCAGCAAGTCCCTAGGAAACCAACAGTTTGCAGTACCCTGGACATGGAACCATATTTGAAGTTCTTTGCTTAGATTTATTTCATCCAGTGACCTCCACATCCCAGGCACGTGCCAAGCTCCTGCCTGGGGCTCAGCCAAGAAAGGAAGATTGCCTGTTCTCCTGCTACAGGTCTGCTTCAACTGAGCAGTCAACCCAGACTTATGTCCAAGTGTGCTGGATTCTCTAGGCTCTATTTTTCTTCCAAAAGTCAAGAGAAAAAGTCAAATTTCTTCTGTGTCAAACATGTATACACACTCACTTCCTTTGCACCCTTCTGACTTCATATTTACAGTGAAACTGCCCTCCTGTGTAATCCTCACCAATACCTGCTTCCTGAGTCAAACCCAGTGTCCCTCAAGCTGAGTTGCCATGAAACCCACCGTGGTGGTTTCCAGACTGTGGAGAAAGACAGCTTCCTCTCGCATTGCTTGTGACCCGAATTGGTCTACTTTGTTGGTCTTCTCTGCAGAGGTTGTGAGACTGTCCTCAGGATATTTGTTGGAGCCCTTTCCATCCCCAGCAAAGGGAAAGGGGAAGAAGAAGGGATGAGGAGAGGAAAGGGGAGAAGGTAGAGAGGCGGGGAGGCAGGCTTGTGAGACAGGCTCTTACAGTGGTGGGTGGTGGGCTTAGTGGCTCTCAAGACAGCCCTCCCAGACTCTCGGGGGTGCACTGGGGAATCTCCGGTCTGTTGGCAGTGGGAGCTCAAGTGGATTTATTAGATTGGAGCTAATGGGCCACCTTCTGCCTCTGAGGCCAGAGTTGATTTTGGAGTCTGTCCTCAGAAAGTCTTTGTGGTTCTACCAGAAATAAAGTTGCACGTATTCCAGTCACCCGATCTTCCAAAACGTCGACAAAAATGAGCAACAGGAAAAGACTTCCTACTCAATAAATGGTTCTGGGATACCTGGCTAGACATATGCAAAAGAATAAAACTGAACTTCTCCCTTTCATCACATACAAAAATAAATTCAAGATGCATTAAAGATTTAAATATGAGACCTCAAACTATAAGAATCCTAAAAGAAAATCTAGGAAGTTCCATTCTGGGCATCAGCCATGGGAAATAATTTATAACAAAGTTCTCAAAAGCAATCGCAACAGAAACAAAAATTGACACGTGGTACCTAATTAAACTAAAGAGCTTCTGCACAGCAAAAGAAACTATCAACAGAGTGAACAGACAACCTACAGGATGGGAGAAGCTATTTGCAAACAATGCATTCCACAAAGGTCTAATGTCCAGAATCTACAAGAAACTTAAACAACTCATAAACAAAAAACAAATAATTCCATTAAAAACTTGGCAAAAGACACGAACAGACACTTCTCCAAAGAAAACATAGAAGCAGCCAACAAACATGAAAATACGCTCAACATCTTCAGAGAGATGCAAATTTAAACCACAATGAAATACCACCTCTAACCAGTCAGAATGACTATTATGAAAAAGTCAAAAAATAACAGATGCTGGCTGTGTATGGTGGTTTATGCCTGTAATCCCAGAACTTTGGGAGACTGAGGCAGGAGAATCGCTTGAGCTCAAGAGTTCAAGACCATCTTAGACAACATAACAAGACCTCATCTCTACAAAAAATATTTTAAAATTAGGCGGGCATGGTGGCACATGCCTGTAGTCTCAGCTACTTGGGAAGGTGAAGTGGGAGGATCACTTGAGCCTAAGAATTTGAGGCTACAGTGAGCCATGACCATGCCACTGTACTCTAGCCTGGGTGACAGACCAAGACCCTGTCTCAAAAAAACAAAATAAAAAATAACAGAATCTGGTGAGGCTGCAGAAAAAAGGTTACGCTTATACTTGTTGGTGGGGACGTAAATTAGTTCAACCACTGTGGAAAGCAGTTTGGACATTTCTCAAAGAATTAAAAGCAAAACTACCATTAAATCCTGTAATCCCATATCGGGGCATTTTGTATTTACCCAGAGGAAAATAAATCATTCTACCAAACAGACACATGTGTGCGTATGTTTATCACAGCACTAATCACAATAGCAAAGACACGAAATCAACTTAAATGCCCATCAACACTGGACTGGATAAAGAAAATATGGCACATACACACAATGGAATACTACTCAGCCAAAAAAAAGAATGAAAACATGTCCTTTACAGCAACATAGATGAAGTTGGAGGTCATTTTGCTAAACAAATTAACACAGGAACAGAAAACCAAGTACTGCATGTTCTCACGTATAAGTGGGAGCTAAACATGGGATACACATGGACATAACAATGGCAACAATAGATACTGGGGTCTACAAAGAAGGGAGGGAGGAAGAGAGAGGGGGGCAAGGTATGAAAAATGATCTATTGAGTACTGTATTCAGTACTTGGGTGACAGTTTCAATTGTACCCCAAATCTCAGCATCACACAGTATACTCTGGTAACAAACCTGCACATGTACCCACTGAAAATAAAATAAAAATTGAAATCAAAAAGAGAAAGTTTTAGTCATTCTAGAGGGCACCTTGAAAAGACTCCCATCATGTCAACTGAGAATTTGGAACATTCTCTGTCTTCCCCACCAAGAACCTTGGATTGATTGATTGATTGATTGATTGATTTTGAGATGGACTCTCACTCCGTTACCCAGGATGGAGTGCAATGGCATGGTCTCGGCTCACTGCAACCTCCATCTCCCAGGTTCGAGTGATTCTCCAGCCTCACCCTCCTGAGTAGCTGGGACTACAGGCGTGTGCCACCAGGTCCGGCTAATTTTTGTATTTTTAGTAGAGATGGAATTTCACTATGTTGGCCAGGCTGGTCTCAAACTCCTGACCTTATTACCACCCTCCTCAGCCTCCCAAAGTGTTGGGATTACAGGCGTGAGCCACTGTGCCTGGCCTGAGTCTTGAACTTCTACGGACTGTTGTGCATGGAGCCTAGACTGTTCCAGATTTTCCAGACCAGTTCTGGTCCACAGCACCTCGCTCTCAACAAGCCCCATAGCCACGTTTTGTCCACAGAAATGGGCCTGGCAGGACCAATAATTTTGAGCTTTGTTTTTGCCATTTTCCCCAAAGATAAGTCCCATGTCTGCACTGCCTCTGTTGCTGGAGGCATTCCTGAACAGCAGCTTGGCTTGACACATGTTTTTCAGTTGTTTGAAAGGTCATTAATTCACTCACCCACTGGGACAATCAATCCATCACCCATCAATCAAATAATTCAACAGATGCTTATTAAATGTTCGGTTGTGTCATGCCCACATATAGTGTCTGTCCTCAGGAAGCTCCGGGAACCTGGGAAGGAACCTTAGTGCTTCTCAGCAGGTCTCGTGGAAGCCCTGGCAGTTTTCAGAGATGTGCAACTAGTGGGGGATTGCAGGGCCCCTGCTGGGGTCTCTTGGCAGTTGCTCCAGGAATGAGAGGCTCTGATGAGCTTCATGACCTGGTTATGTGTGCATTAGTAACATAAAAACATAATCCTCAAAGACAATCTTTCCTTTTTCTAGATTAATGGCCAAACATAGATAAGAATGGTCATTTTCTAGTGTTTTCCAAATTACTTTGTTATGTCAGGACCTAACTTTTTGAAATCTTTCCTTTGTCTTAGCTGTGGTGTTATGTACTTCAAAACTCTGCTTATACTTTTGTTTTCATATGTAGGAAGAAGAATTCTGAGCAGGGCACCAGGAAGCCCAGCTCCCCATCTCAGCTTGGCTGTGGAAATGGGGGTGGTGCTGGTTGGATCACTCTGTGCTCTATTTTTCACTGGTGAAGGATGGGGTCACTGGGGTGACTCCTGGGGTCCTTCCCATCAGTGGCAGTTGTGGTCCTGTTTGTCCGGTGCACTGACCAAGGAGTGGGAAGAAGGGGAGTCAGGGAGGCTCGAAGGCAAATGGCTGCTGTTTCTACCAGGAGGAGTGGAAGATTTCCATAGCCTTCATTCATAAGTGGGAGTACATCCAATGGAGAAAATACAATTAACGCATATTCTGTATCATCATAAAAGCTCCTTTGTGAAAGATACAAATATAAGTAGGATTAGTTGTTTTCATGAGGCCTTGGAAGGAAGCTCTCATAGTCTGAATTTAGCTGTGTGCAAGGAACAAACTATGGAAGTGGCTCAGGCATCCACTTGCAGTGGTGAGGGAGAAAAACCCTGGTTGGTCAAGCTCTTGCATGTCCTGGGGAAATAGGTGAAATGCCCACAAGACTAATTGCTCCTTGGTCCACCCTTCTGAATACACAAAACCCTCAAAACAGAGAGGGGCTTAGCCTTTAGACAGGGCTTCTCTCTCCCTACCCCTTCCTACATGAAGACCAGCATCCTGGCACCTGACGGGATCATGCTCAGCCTGCCTTTATTGCCAAAGCTTCCAGATCCATGCGGCAACTTCACTTCCTGCCTCTTGCACTGGGTGAGGTGCAGACGTCAGGTCCTCCAGGGGCATTTTCTGCCTTTCAGGAGCTGAGGCTGCCCTTGTGGCACCGCTGATTTCACCCTCTGGTGAAATCCCTGAGGCATCTAAGGTGCATTAAGAGCTGTGGTGCAGAAGATGAGGGATCATAAGGCTGGGATGGGAGATCCAGCTGTGTCCTGTAGCCCTGTGAGTTTGGGTGTCTTGCCTAGCATTGCCGAATGTTGGGAGGTTTTCACCCACCTCGTGCACCGGTGTGAAGCCTAACGGGGATGATCCACTGACAGCTGTTGGCACAGCCCCTCGTGCACGGCAGGTGCTTCATAAACATGGGTTTCTTTCTGCGTTTTGCTGTTCTGGGGTAGAGAGAGAGGTTCTGACAAGTCTTCGTGATAAAGACTATGCCAGCTCATTGTGAGGGCTTTGCAGAATCTTCCTTGGCTGGTTTCTGTGTCCTTCCCTGATGTCTGGAGTTTTGCAGAAGGTGCTAGGCCATTGTTAAACTCATATTCAGGGTGAGTGGGGAACTCGTCACCCAGTTTTTTAGGGCTCCTTTTCTCTTTCTTCCTCTCTTAGCTGTCTTCTCAGGGGTAGGCTCTTCCCGACCATCCCTCACTGTGACCCACACCTGGAGGGGGTCTGGAAAGCAAGGACTGCAGCCTTGAGTTCCCTTCATGGAGGCAAAGCCAGTCCCACCACCCTGGCTGAGGCTGGGCTACTCTCTGAGCTTTAGTTCCTGTGACCCTAATTGCTCGGCGAATGTGGAGGCAGTGGGGATGCTCAGTCCGTGCAGCTGGCCTAGGGGAATCCAGCTGTGTTTCTGGAGACAGTCTTATATGATTAGGTTTTGTATCGCCACCCAAATCTCATCTTGAATTGTAATCTTCATATTCCCCTAATCTCTACATGTCAAGGGAAAGACCAGGTGGAGGTAATTGAATCATAAGGGCTGTTTCTCCCATGCTGTTCTTTTGACAGTGAGTGGGTTCTCACGAGATCTGATGGTTTTATAAGGGGCTTCCCTTCGCTCGGCACTTCTCCTTCCTACCGCCTTGTGAAGAAGGTGCCTTTCTTATCCTTTGCCTTATGCCATGATTGTAAGTTTCCTGAGGTCTCCCAAACATTGTGAACTAGGAGTCAATTAAACCTCTTTCCTTTATGAGTTGCCCAGTCTCAGGTAGATCTTTATAGCAGCATGAGAATGACTAATAATCCTTCCTTCCTTTACCTGGAGCTTAAGACTCCACAGATCAATGCAGCGACATCATTTCCTGCCTCTTATATGGGGTGAGGTGCAGACCTCAGCTCCTCCAGGGGCGCTTCTGCCTTTCAGAAGCTGATGCTGCCCTGGTTGGTGGACAGCCTTACCCTACCTTACCTTATCCTCTTTCAGCAGTAACCAGTCAGTTCCAACAGGAAGTGAGGGAAACAGAAACCTCTCCTGTTGAGAAGATTCATCCCAGGAATGCCGGCTGTGGGTGTCAGGCAACTCTAGAAGGAAGTCATTGGAAGTCTGCTGTCTGCCCATGGAACTCCTCCCCCTGTCAGCCTCATTCACTGGGCTGGCACCTGAGGGAGATGTTACAAAGCACAGTGTGCTGGAGTTGAGAGTGGGAAGGAGTGGGCAGCCATAATTTCTTTTATTTTTTCTGTTGAACAAACTCTAATTTCTACAACAATTCACAACACATTTTTGGGACACTCACAATCCCAACTAAACGTTAAAACCATGCATTGCTATTCTGGGA
The DNA here is from genome assembly GCF_024542745.1 of Macaca thibetana thibetana. Classification (NCBI taxonomy): domain Eukaryota; kingdom Metazoa; phylum Chordata; class Mammalia; order Primates; family Cercopithecidae; genus Macaca; species Macaca thibetana. Next base: position 173,126,098 of record NC_065583.1, on the reverse strand, counting down.
ATAAAATTTGAAAAGTACTGGTGCTTTTGTGCAGTCGAAGTCATTATATTTTTATGACTTTGGTTAACACTGGGCTATAAAAACCAGTAAATAACTGTTAAAAGCAGAGTCATTTGCTCAAAACTATTTTATGAGCTTCATTTTTGGAATGGTTGAATTTTCCGCTAGATTTTTCCCCTTCATAGACACAGAATCTTTGTGTTTTTTTACAACTCAGCTTGTGAACAATATTCCACCTTCTGACTGAGGTAAGGGTGTGGGGCTGCTGGGCTGGAGATTGTTTTTCTGGCTCTGGACGATGCAACTAGATATGCTATTTTCTCCACTGTTTTCTTGGGAGAAACCATGGTTGTATTCTAGGCTCAGCATGCTTTCAGTTGGTGGTTACACCTAAATATAAATATTGCGGCCATTTCAGAGGCACCCAGCAAAGCAGCACCTGCCATGATTTTCATTCTTGGGGTTCTGGCTGCTCATGGCGAATTTGACCCCCTAAACACTCAGGTGTACTCTGAGCTCTATGTAGTTATATTTCAAATGGGAGGATACTTGGAGAATGACCCCCTAGAACAGATGATTGTGTGTTGAAGTAGGAAATGGAGGGAGAGGTCGTGAATTGCTAGTGTGCTCCTGGAGCACGGCTGATTCTCTGCCTGCCAGTTCCCATAGGTCCTCCAGGTCTCAGGAAAGCCTCGAGGACAGTAATAACCCACAGGACAGCACTCAGGCAGCGCCTGGTCACTCAACAGAGGTGCTGGGAGGAGGGCTTTCCAGACCATATTTGGTGGAAAGTCAAGAAGTCTGTTGATACCAACATCAGGGGCCAACACTCAGTGCATTCTAAGCTCCAGGTATCCTGGGAAGCCCACTGTGGACAAGACGTAGTTGACTCTTCGGAAACTTTGGATGGTATGAGCCCATGTTAGAGATGAGCAGATGGAGGGGCATGGGTCCAAGAAGCCCAACCCAAGTCATGCAGCCAGAAGTGCATGGTTGTAGTTTTGTGGTCCTCACTGGGTCAGCATGGTTGCCATACGGTGCCTGAGCAAACAGCATCACCAGGGGCCATCCATTCCATCTCAGCTCCAGTTCAGTCTCCTTCAGCAAGGCAGCTGAGCAATCAGGACCCTGGGAACTGGCTGCCTGGAAGCCCTGTCCATTTGTACCTTATTTCTGCCATGTTCTAGACTGAATGACAGAGCTGTGTCTCCAGAGGATGTTTCCTGTACCACTGGGTGTGGAGACAGGTTTCAAAACGATGCACTCTGTGTACCTGTTTTGCTTCTCAACTCACTCCTTAACAGCCTTGAAGAATAAATCTAATCTGCATTTTTTTCTAAAGCGAGCAAACTATCAAACAGGGTAAGTGTTTCTTAGGCCACCATTGTGCATTCTGTGTATTGTAGCTCCCATGCCAGGATCCCCAGCCGCCATAGGATTCAGCATTTTAATGTTCTGAATGCCCTTGAAAAGGCAGTAGTGATACCTTCCATTGCTAATGTTATTATCCCCATATGTTCCCTTTTGAGTTTTTTATTATCATACCTGACAAAATAGTTGCTGCTATTTTTTCCTCTGTTTCATTCGGTGAATGTTCACCGCTGAAATGACTCCATTAGGGAGGATATTGAAGCATCAAAAGAACTCATTGATTGGTGCTCAGAAGAATTCCCTGGAGTGACAAAACAAGTTAATGTCTCAATCTGTAACTTGCAGCCCCATATTTCTTTGTCGGTGTGAAGTATTCTAAGTAATCTCAGACCTTGATTTCAACTACTTTCACCTTAAAGTTTCCTGAAGTGTATAATCCTATAGTGGGTATTTTTAACCACGACTCTACATTTCTTTCCCAACAACATCTTCTTGGAGTGTTGGTCTGGGGTGGTGACTGGGAAGTGTTGTCAGGCAGGGAATGTGGGAAACGGGAGGTGAAAATCCATCCCTTTATAGAAAGCACAGTCCAGCACGGTTAGATCTTCCCACCATGGGTGATGAGGAGGGTGGAGGGAGGAGGGCTTTTGTGCATGTTTAGTGTTGGCCAAGGTTTAGATGATGTTGCCACAGACCAAAATGTCTCATTTCCTAACAATAAAGTTTAGATGTCCATATCTTACTTCAAATCAATAGACATAGCATATGTTTCACAACCATAAAATACCTAAGACATAGCTTCTATAAGGAACTTACTTTGCACTGCAAGAAAACATTCTGGTTGGTTAATTGTATTTCATTGATTAAAATTTATAGTGGGATAAATCTGGTAAAAAGATTAAGCTGGAGGCTGGGCGTGTTGGCTCACACCTGTAATTCCAGTACTTTGGGAGACTGAGGCAGTGGAATTGCTTGAGCCCTGGAGTTCAAGACCAGCCTGGGCAACATGGTGCAACATCACCACTCCAAAAAACAAATTGGCCTGATTTGGTGGCACCTACTTGTCGTCCCAGCTACTGAGGAGGCTGATGTGGGAGGATGGCTTGATGTCTTAGAACCAGGAGGCAGAGGTTGCTGTGAGCCTCGATCATGCCACTGCACTCCAGCCTGGGTGACAGAGCAAGAACCTGATGAAGGGAGGAAGGAAGGAAGGGAGGGAAGGAAAGAAAGAAAGAGAAAGAGAGAAAGAAAAGAAAGAAAGAAAAAGAAAGAAAGAAAGAAAGAAAGAGAGAGAGAGAAAGAAAGAGAGAGAGAAAGAAAGGCGGGAGGGAGGGAGGGAGGGAGGGAAGGGAAGGAAGGGAGGGAGAAAGAAAGAAAGAAAGAAGGAAGGAAGGAAGGAAGGAAGAAAGAAAGAAAGAAAGAGAAAGAAAGAAAGAAAGAAAAAAGAAAGAAAGAAAGAAGAAAGAAAGAAAGAAAGAAAGAAAGAAAGAAAGAAAGAAAGAAAGAAAGAAAGAAAGAAAGAAAGAAAGAAAGAAAGACAGACTAAGTTGGAATGAAAGTTGGAAGGAGTGAGCTGTTTTATTTGGGGAACCCATATAGGATGGGAGCTTCCTTTATGAACTTAGAATCAGAGACTATCTTATAAGTTATTTTTCTGGCTTTATACATTGTCATTTAGAAACTGTTATTCCTGCCGTATCAATGTTACCCTGTTTGCTGTGTTCTGAGATGAAACTGGTGGACTCACAAGAGGGCCCAGCTGAGGAGGGACAAGGAAAGGCACCACCATGGTCAAATGCTTCCTGTGGGTGAGATCTATCTGCTTACCACTTTAGTGTCTTCATCAACCCTTACAAACCCATGAAGTAAGTCAAAGAATAACACTTTACAGATGAGAAAAACGGAGGCTCCAAACATGTATGCATCTCATTGAAGGTCTAGGCACAGCTGAGGATATGGCACAGCGGAACCTCGCATCCAGGTGTGTTGGAGTCTGAAAATTACTTTTGTTTTCATTGCATTACACATCTGATGAGACACGAACACACAACCCACTGTGAAAGATTGCCCACAATTATGAAAATACAGGAGGTTTGGCATGCTGCGTGCCTGTCATCTCACTCTTCATTAAGCCCTAGTCAGAACTCAGGGGTAATAGTGATCTACTCTCCTGTCACCCAACACACGTTACCGTGTCACTTAATTCTCAGAGTGGGGAGAGGGACTTTGGAAATATTGGATAGCTATTCAACAAGGGCCCTTTACAACCTGCCTAACGGAGATGTTCATTTGTCATGCTCTTCATGTGAATCCAGATAGTAAATGCTATGTCAAAATTTAGAGCCAGGAAATAAGTCCATTTCCATTCTCAGTAGGTGCCACTTATATGCTCCTCAGCCACATCTGTTGAGATGAAGTGGCAATCCCAGGACATGTGGCTGTGTCGCGGCTGCATAGTTGTTAGAGCGTGGAAGTGTTGAGACAACATGAAGCCCGGAGCTACCTCCATCCTTCTGAAGGGCCTTCCCTGGCCCCCGACCCAGCCTGAAGGAGCACTGCCTGCTGTCCATGGGACTTAGAACCATTGGGGACTGATTCTTGCTGCCCCCCAGGACCAGTCAGGTCTCTGCAAATTAACACTAACTGGATTTTCAGGCAATACAGTTTTCCAGAGACAAAAACTCATATCTTATCCAATGTGGTCAGAGTGATTTGCTGCACTGATTGTTACCCAAGGAGGTAGACTCTGACTATAAAGGAAGCACCTGCCAACTCCCTGGGAGGTGGCTCCCTTCCTGACCTCCCTGCTTCTGCTCCTGTCGCTGAAATCCACTGCCCTCACCTCCTAGGGCAGCGCTCTGCCCACTCTGAGCCTCTGAGTGTGCTGTGACATCTCAAAGCAAGGGATTTGGTTCAAAGGAGACTTCAATCAATTTGTTTTTCTTTGTAGATTTGCTATCAATTGAATCACAGTTATATTCATCTCTTGGTGAACTGAACAGAATAATTTGCCTTTTAAATATTTATCAATTTAATTTTATTATTTTAAAATTTATTCTCAGTTTCATTAAGGTATAATAAACAAACAGAATTGTATGAATTAAGGGGGAAAATAGCACACTGATTATACATATGTATATAAAATATATATTATCATATAATACATGTAGTGAAATGATTACCACAATCAAGTTAATTAACACATCCAGCACCCCATGTAGTTACCATTTGTATGTGTGTTGGCGACAATATTTAAGATCTAGTCTCAACGAATTTCAATGATACAATACAGGATTGCTAGCTATAGTCACCATGTTGTTCATGAGATCTCCAGAACTGATTAATCTTATAACTGAACCTCCCAACCCTTTGACCAACATCTCCCTCTTGCCCCCATCACCAGCCCCTGGGAACCACTATTCTACTTTGTTTCTATGAGTTGGACTCTTAGATTCCGTATGTAAGAGAACTCATGCGGTATTTGTTTTTCTCTTTTATTTCACTTAGCATAATGCCCCCACATTCATCCTCATTGTCACTAGCAGCAGGATTTTCTTCTTTTTTAAGGCTGAACAGTATTCTGTTATGTCTGCATGTCTTTATTCATCCACCGAGGGACACTTAATTTGTTTCCACATCTTGGCAGCAGTGAATAATGCTGCAATGAGCCCTGGAGTGCAGACGTCTCTTTGAGCTGCTGGTTTTGTTTTCTTCAGATGTATGCCCACAAGTAGGCTCTCTAGCTCCAATGGCAGTTCTCTCTTTGAGTTTTGGAGGCAACTCCTCATTGTTTTCCATGACGGCTGCACCAGCTGACATTTCCAATGCACAAGGGTTTTCTTTTCTCCACATCCTCTGACACATCCGCAAGAAGGGACTGCTTTCCAGAGGAGACAGAGCAGGGGCCTGGACAGGACACATGAGTGACCGGAGGGAGACCCAGCTCTTTGGGGCCCAACTTCCAAATCTTGGGGAGAAGCTCTTCTGTGAGTGGGGAGGGGGTGCTGGGGCTCCCAGCCTTTTCGCCCAACGGGGTGCTCTTCTGTGGAATTACTCCTCTCTGATCTACAGACACTTGATGTGCCAGGTCAGCTCTGTTTTCCAGGTAAAACTCCTTTTCCTAAACTCTGTTCTGATTGTTCAGGGGGGGAGATACGTCTGGAACAGTGGATAATTAAATATCACATTTCCTTAATTCCCAGGTGCTGATGGCTGGAGCATGCCTCATTAATTTAATAACAGTTTTTCTGGAATACATCTGACACTTACGCATTTAATGCTAACAGCACTTCCTAGATGCACCCAAACTTCAGAAGTTCTTTTTTTTAAACACTCGAGCCCCTAGGAATACTGTTAAGTTTGGGAAACACTGGGTTAAACTGAGGTAAGTCTGTCTCTTTTTCTGCACAATTTCTTAAGACTTTAGGTGTTTCCAGTGGGGATAGGGTGTTTCCTCCTCCTCTACGCCGTGCTTTGGTGGGCTGAGTGCATCTCTGGGAATCTAAGCTGCTTAACCCAGGCATCATTGCAGGCAGGCTTCTAATGGTCCCACATCTGCTATTTGTGAGCTGCCACTAATGTGAGCTATGGGTCAGGGCAGCCAAGCCAGTTTGCACCTCAGCTCTTCTCTCTGCTGGCACAGGATTGAGTCCCTTGGTTCCCTTCAGGGCCAATGAGTGCAAACCAGGTGCCAGGGAGACCCAGCAGTCCCGGGCAGCAGTGGTGGGTGATGCTCGGGGATCAGGCCTGAAATCGGGGGCAGGAGGATGCTCACCTCCTGTACTCTCTTGTTCCTGGACTCCCTGCTCCCCAGTGTCTCTCAGAGCTGCTGTCAGAGAAGGGTTTTCTCACCAAGGCTTTCTCCAGACCTCCTCGTGAGCTCCTCAGGTCTTCTTTCTGTTTACTCCTTGTTGATCCTAAAAGTACTGGCAGGTGAAGTGATGGCTGCAGGCGAAGGGCATGAGCTGAGCTGTTTTCCTGATGCCACACTGCCATCATAGGGTATGTGTGACCTGCGGAGGGAGGAATGATTAGGGACCTTATAGCTGTTTATTCAGTCATTCAACAAATATTTCCTGAGTGTCTTCTGTGCGCCAGGATGCTCCTAGGTTTAGAGATTCAGTAGGGAACCAAATAGAAGGAACATCTCATATTTTAGAAGTGAGAAGCCAACAATCAGGAAATTAATGTAAGGCATAGAGTACATTCGAATGCAGGAAAAGCAGTGGGGAAGCAGGTGTGGGAGGATGGGAGAGGAGGGAGCAGTCACGGGGTAGAGGAGGACCTGCACTGTGCCAGGGAGAGCCCTGCAGGTAGAGGGGCTTGCCCCAAAGCCATGGGTCCTCAGCTTCAAGACCCTCTTTCTGCATGGGCTGTTCCTGCGGCCCACGGGTCCCTATGATTTCTCTGCAGTCAGGACTGTTTCCATCCTGAATTCCCCTCTGTCATTTTGCCCTGCAGTGAGTCGCCCTGGAGGGCTGTGGACTATTTTGGGATCCGGCTGAGATTGAGTTGGGATGCTTTGGTTGGGTTTAGTAACCACGCGCATATGGTTTGCGGCCACTCTCTGTTGAGTTGCGCAGCCCTGATGGGAAGGTGCCCATCATTTTCTGGGTCATTGCCAGTGCGTTGAGACATGAAGATTCCAGGCCAGAGGGACCAGCTCACCTCGGCTATATCCCAGGATGCCCCTATCTGGAAACCTGCAGGAAGGAGGAGAAACCAGGTCTGTAGTGCACAATGCTAAAACATTCTTCCACTCATGGCTTGTACAGGATTGTATAGGAGGAGGACTTGATTCTCTTCCATGCTTGGCCCGAACAGGAGATATCACCCCAGGGACACTCTCTCCTAGGCAGCATCCTTCTCTATAGATACTGGCTACTTCCTCCTCTTCTCCTTTCTCTCTGTTTTTAAAATGGGAACAGATCAAAATAGAATTTGCAGGATCTATTTGTTTACAGAATACAGACTTGTTGCATTTCTACAAAAAGCAAGGACACCTGTGTGTAAAGGGGCATGGTGATGCATTCCAAACATCAAAGATAAAACGCAAATTTCCATCAGCCAGGCTACACCATTGATCTATTCTCTGCAGAAAAATGATGTTAGTAAATCATTGTCATGACAAGAAGCAATGAAAACGTGGAGGAGCAGTATTAGAGTAGAGTGTCTGGCAGGAAATTGATAAAATGTGCTGTCATTTTGGATTTTGTGATATATGTGGTCTTCATAAAACTAAAAATGTGTAATTTATGTACTCGTTCTAAAGAAATATTTTCTTATGTGCCCAATTTCCTACTGGTAATTTTGTATTCCTTTCTTTAAAAACCTCTGCCTTCCTGCTCCACTCCTGCTTTGGGCTTCTAGCATCCAAACCGCAGGCCCCTCCCAGTATGCAGACACTGAGGGTACAAGCTTTCCAGATGGAAACACGTAGACAGAAACACGTGCAAAGGTCCGGGGTAAAAGGGCCTGGGCTGTTGGGGAATGGCGAGGATGCTGCTGTGGCTGGAACTGATGAAATTACATGGGAATAGGGCACAAGAGTGAGCAGAAGGGTGGCCTGCGCAGGGCTGGGAGGCGGTGGACACAGACTGGGCTTTTAGGAGGGGACTGTGGAGTCACTGGGGCTCTGAGTCTGGATGGTCCTTGCTTCTGTGTTAGGAAGGTCTCTTGGGGTTGCCTGTGGGCTTTTCGCAGTGGTTATTCTGCCTGGGGCCTGTCTCTGCATTCATAGCTATGAGGCATTCTTGGGTCCTGCCAAGCCGAGAAATGATTTTCTCAACAGTGAGATATAGAAGAAATTTGGTAATAACGCGGAAGTAACTTCTATGCATCCTTTTACAGAAAAGTAGGATCACATTTGGCCAAAGAACCACCAGAAACAAGAGCAGTGCTTCAAAATGGCCTAGAAGGTGTTCACTCAGCCCCGGCCTGGCAGCCTCCGAAGGCCTCTGGAAGGCTGGTTTGTGGTGTGGGCCGCAGACTCGGCTCTGACAAGAGCAGTGAGAGAGCAGCACGCTGGATGACGAACGCAGATTCGTGGAATGGAATTTACATTGTCCAGTGCCAGCAAATTCCGGGAAGTAATACTTTTTATTAAAAAACCCTCAACTTTTAACTTTATTTTGAAATAATTGTAGATATGCATGCAGGAGCATCAAATAATGCAGGTAGATGTCAAAAGCCCAGTTTCCTTCAATTATAACATTCGTGCTAAACTACAGAGCAAATAACAGCTAGATAGCGACATTGATGTCATCTACCGATCTTGTTCAGATTTTCCCAGTTGGTCTTCACTCATGAGGACATGCATTGCGTTCTATGCAATGTTATCGCCCAGGCAGATTCATGCACCCATCATCGTAGTTAAGACACAGAACCTTCCCACCACCACAGGAATTCTATATGATGACCTGCCCTGTTATGACCTCACAGAACCTTCCCACCATGACAGGAATTCTATACGATGACCTGCCCTGTTATGACCTCACAGAACCTTCCCACCATGACAGGAATTCTATATGATGACCTGCCCTGTTATGACCTCACAGAACCTTCCCACCATGACAGGAATTCTATACGATGACCTGCCCTGTTATGACCACACAGAACCTTCCCACCACTGCAGGAATTCTATACGATGACCTGCCCTGTTATGACCACACAGAACCTTCCCACCACTGCAGGAATTCTATATGATGACGTGCCCTGTTATGATCTCACCTTCTTCCCACTTCCCCTCCTTAATCCCTGGAAACCACTGATCTGCTTTGTATTTCTAGAATTGTGTCATTGAAAGGAGGCTATGCAAATGGAATCACACAGTATGCCACCTTTCAGAACTGGCTTTTTCCTCTCAACACAAAGCCCTTGAGACACGTGCCGGCTCCTGCCTGTACTGATAGTTCATCCCTCTTCCTTGCTGGATAGCATCCTGGAGCAGGGATGGAAAGGAACTTTTAAAAATAATGCTTTTGCTGCTCAGCACTCATCTTTAGCATCTTTGGTAAAACCTGTTAAGCCCTCCTCCAAGAGACAGGTCTCACTTTCACAGTTCCTAGAAAAACTTCCAAAGAAAAGATTCCTGGTGGGTGTTGAGAGATTGTAGGACCACTGGGATGAGTTTATGCCAATGCAAGAGGAGTTACTTGTGTGACTCTCTACGTGGGCTGGGGGTGGTGGGGCTCATTTAGAAAAACCAAGCAGCGTCTCCTGATGCCCTCCCTGGTGCCCGCCTCATGATGGGGATCACCAGGGGAGAGGACTGTTTTAGCTCCCAGGATTTCGGGCACCTGGGCTTATAGGGGAATGCTTTTGGAGAGGAGGTTGTTAGATGCCTTGAGGATGAGGCGCCGGCTTTGCTGTTTTCTCCAGAGTCGGGAGACCACAGGATGCTGTGGCTCTGTGAAGAGCATGTGGGATGCATCTTCTCTAGGGGCTGCCTCGGTGAGATGGAAGGCACCTGAGGAACACAGCAGGTGGCAATAAATATCGGCAAACACAAAGGGCACGTCCACCGTGATTCTCACCGGGCGCATAAAAGCCCCTGCCAGTGTGCTTCATTTCATTGCAGATACTGCTACCTTCCATTCTCTGAGGATAAATGGGTTAATTTTGCAGAGTGCTTTGAAAATGCAAAGTGTGTAAAATTATGATGTAAGGAAGCCCCACACGGACACTAGAAGGAAAGAGGGGCGGAAGGGGCTATGGCTTGTAGTTTGCGTAGTAAATTTCATGATTGCTTTTGGAAATTGCGCTTTCTTATTTACAAGTCTTGTCAATGAAATAAATTGAATGGAATCACCAGATGGCCCTAAATATTGTCTTTATTACCTAGAACCGTCTTCAGAGAGCTTTTGTTACAGGAACTGGAAGCCTTGAGATTGTTAAGCATGGGAGGCAAAGGGACACTGTGCCTAATTCCAATGATTGTCACGGGCAGCTATTTATTTGCTGAGCGAGGGGAGGGGGAGACCATCTCATTTAGACTTATTAAAAGGCCCAAAGTGTAACACTCTTCAAAAGGGTCACTATAAATATGCCACATACTGTATTTCATAGAGTTTATGGGAAAGGAAATTGAAATCTCCTAAAAATAGAATTGAATCTTGTCCAAACAATATTGGATATACCAAACGAGTATTTTTGTTATTACATATAACAGACTGAAATTCTGAACACATTTTTATAAACCTTTAGTTTGTTTTCATAAATTTTGGACTTTCCTACAATTCTGAGGTTTCTTACAGTTATCAGCCAACATGACAGTGTTTTTAAAAATAAGAATGAAAGGCTCATTTGTGACGGAACGGCCACCTCCTCCTGCCCTTCCTGCTATGCCACCAAGAGCGCCAGGTCGCTGGCTCAGCTCCTGTAATCTCAGCAGGGCCAGGGTCCTGGGTTCTGGGTTCTGGAAGCTTCATTTCCCTTAGACCAGGGGTTGGCCTCACTGTGGGCATGGGGTCAAATTTTGGTTAGAGTTTAGGGAGAAGCTCTGCTGGGGAGAACTCTCTTTCTCAGAAACAAAATGAAACTGAAAGAGAGCCTCTCCAGCAAGCCCTGGCAGCTGTGACCTTATCCCTGCCTGTCCTGCAAATTTGGGCTCTGGAGCTCCCACTGTAGCCTTGAGACCATGGGCATGATGATTGCCATTGAGAAGAGGCCAAAAGATTTGCAAAGTGCAGCCCCAGCACCCTCATGCCTACAAGCCACCCACCTCCAGAAATCTGCTACAGAGGAAAAGAAGGCCTTATGTGTCTGTAAAGAAGCCACTCTTTGTAGGATTGTCTGTTACCTGAGGCCAAGTATGTTATTCTCAGATCATTCTACACGGACAAGTTTACAGAAGACATAACATGGCGGGGAATTATGATAGAATAGCATGAACAAATACAGACTGCGCTTCAGACTAGAGAAGCAGAAACATTCTCCTGTATCTACAGCCCTCTGTGCATGTTTAGACCTGAATAGTGGGTGGAGAAGAAAGGAGGCTTTGCATAGAGATTTTTCAGGAAATGCATCAATTTAGAAAAATGCTTCCTGTGGTGGCTCTACCCTGTTTTCTGCTTCAAGGAGTTCTTAGCAATTCACAAAGGAACCCTGGATTTCCTAGTTTATAGAGATCCCACAGAGTAGGGTTTCTTGGACATGAATATTACATAGACTCTCTGCCCAGGGGATACATTTTCTCAGTGATCTCTGCTGTTGGCATAAATGATGTTAATTTCTGTTACTTGAAGATGTACACAAATAAAACTAGTATCAACCCTTCCCATTTACCTTTATGCACAAAATTTGAAAATTAGATGTGAATACAGTTTTACTATCAATAATATTTAAATTAGTAATATCAATGTTGTTGTTTGGTTGAAATTAAGTTCCTCTTCACAATGTGAATGTTATTGTGACTTCTAGGGTTCAGTTTGCTTTATGTTAAACATACTATGTATTATCTGATGACAAAATTCTCCATTTCTGTTTTCTCCACTGAACTTTAGAGAAGCATCCCTTCGCACACCATGGTGCCAAATGTTCTCAGTTTGGTAGAAAAGAATCATTTACTAATTACATCCAATTATGTCCTTTTCTTAAGGCCAATTTACCCATGAAACAAAGCCAAAATAGGATAGGTCTCCACACATTTTTTTTTTTTTTTTTTTGAGATGGAGTCTCACTCTGTTGCCCAGGCTGTAGTGCAGTGGCACAATCTCGGCTCACTGTAACCTTCACATTCAGGGTTTAAGCCATCCTCTTGCCTCAGCCTCCCAAGTAACTGAGATTAGAGGTACCTACCACTACGCCCCACTAAAATTTTTGTGTTTTTACTAGAGACGTGGTTTTGCCATGATGGTCAGGCTGGCCTCGAACTCCTGACCTAAGGTGATCCACTCACCTTGGCCTCCCAAAGTGCTGAGATTACAGGCATGAGCCACTGCACCTGGCCCTCCACACATTTTTTATTGCAATTGAAACTTCAGTGAAAACTTAAAATCATCTTGGTGTGGAAAATGCATAGATTGCTGGAAGTGTCTGTGGACCCCTTTTTGCAAGAAAAAAATGCCTATTGAGAGAAACACACCTTTAGATCTCATCATATGAAGACCAAGTTTTCTTTTCTTTCTTCTTTTTATATTATACTTTAAGTTCTGGGATACATGTGCAGAACGTGGAGGTTTGTTACATAGGTATACACATGCCATGGTGGTTTGCTGCACCCATCAATCCATCATCTACATTAGGTATTTCTCCTAATGTTATCCTTCCCCTAGCTCCCCACCCCCTAACAGGCCCCAGTGTGTGATGTTCCCCTCCCTGTGTCCATGTGTTCTCATTGTTCACTCCCACTTATGAGTGAGAACATGTGGTGTTTGGTTTTCTGTTCTGTGTTAGTTTATGAAGAATGATGGTTTTCAGCTTCATCCATGTCCCTGAAAAGGACATGAATTCATCCTTTTTATGGCTGCATAGTATTCCATAGTGTATATGTGCTACATTTTCTTTGTCCAGTCCATCATTGATGGGCATTTGGGTTGGTTCCAAGTCTTTACTATTGTGAATCGTGCTGCAATAAACATATGTGTGCATTTGTCTTTATAGTAGAATGATTTATAATCCTTTGGGTATATACCCATTAAAAGGATTGCTGGGTCAAATTGTGTTTCTGGCTCTAGATGCTTGAGGAATCGCCACACTGTCTTCCACAATGGTTGAACTAATTTATACTCCAGCTGTGTAAAAGTGTTCCTATTTCTCCACATCCACTCCAGCATGTGTTGTTTCCTGACTTTTTAATGATAGCCATCCTAACTGGTGTGAGATAGTATCTCATTGTGGTTTTGACTTGCATTTCTTTAATAAGCAGTGATGATGAGCTTTTTTTTTCGTATGTTTACTGGCCACATAAATATCTTCTTTTGAGAAGTGTCTGTTCATATCCTTTCCCCACTTTTTGATGGAGTTGTCTGATGTTTTTTCTTGTAAATTTGCCTAAGTTCCTTGTAGATTCTGCATATTAGACCTTTCTGGGATGGATAGATTGCAAACATTTTCTCCCATTCTGTAGGTTGTCTGTTCACTCTGAAGATAGTTTCTTTTGCTGTGCAGAAGCTCTTTAGTTTAATTAGGTCCCATTGGTCTATTTTGGCTTTTGTTGCCATTGCATTTGGTGTTTTAGTCATGAAGTCTTTGGCCATGCCTATGTCCTGAATGGTATTGCTTAGGTTTTCTTCTAGGGTTTTTATGGTTTTAGGTCTTATGTTTAAGTCTTTAATCCATCTTGAGTTAATTTTTGTATAAGGTGTAAGGAAGGGAGCCAGTGTCAGTTTTCTGCATATGGCTAGTCAGTTTTCCCAACACCATTTATTAAGTAGGGAATCCTTTTCCCGTTGCTTGTTTTTGTCAGGTTCATCAAAGATCAGATGGTTGTAGATGTGTGGCATTATTTCTGAGGCCTCTGTTCTGTTCTGTTGGTCTATATATCTGTTTTGATACAAGTACCATGTTGTCTTGGTTACTATAGCCTTGTAGTATAGTTTGAAGTCAGGTAGCGTGATGCCTCCAGCTTTGTTCTTTTTGCTTAGGATTGTTTTGGCTATATGGGCTCTTTTTTGTTCCATATGAAATTTAAAGTAGTTTTTTCTAATTCTGTGAAGAAAGTCAATGGTAGCTTGATAAGGATAGCATTTTTTAATTACTTTGGGCAGTATGGTCATTTTCATGATATTGATTCTTCCTATCCATGAGCATGAAATGTTTGTCCATTTGTTTGTGTACTCTCTTATTTTCTTGAGCAGCGGTTTGCAGTTCTCCTTGAAGAAGTCCTTCACATCCCTTGTAAGTTGTATTCCTAGGTATTTTATTCTCTTTGTAGCAATCATGAATGGGAATTCACTCATGCTTTGTTTCTCTGATTGTCTATTATTGGTACAGGAATGCTTGTGATTTTTGCACATTGATTTTGTATCCTGAGACTTTGCTGATGTTCCTTATCAGCTTAAGGAGATTTCGGGCTGAGACAATGGGGTTTTCTAAAGATATAGTCATGTCATCTACAAACTGAGACAACTTAACTTCCTCTCTTCCTATTTGAATACCCTTTATTTCTTTCTCTTGCCGATTGCCCTGGCCAGAACTTCCAATACTATGTTGAACAAGAGTAGTGAAAGAGGGCATCATTGTCTTGTGCCGGTTTTCAAAGAGAATGCTTCCAGCTTTTGTCCATTCAGTATGATATTGACTGTGGATTTGTCATAAATATCTTTTATTATTTTGAGATGTGTTCCATCAATATTTAGTTTATTGAGTTTTTAGCATGAAGGGGTGTTGAATTTTGTGGAAGGCCTTTCCTGCATCTATTGAGATAATAATGTATTTTTTTCATTGGTTCTGTTTATGTGATGGATGACATTTATTGACTTGCATATGTTGAACCAGCCTTGCATCCCAGGGATGAAGCCAACTTGTTTGTGGTGGGCAAACTTTTTAATGTGCTGCCGGATTAGGTTTGCCAGTAGTTTATTGAAGATATTCACATCCATGCTCATCAGGGATATTGGCCTGAAATTTTCTTTTTTTGTGGAGTCTCTGCCAGGTTTTGGCATCAGGATGATGCTGGCCTCATAAAATGAGTTATGGAGGAATTCCTTTTTTGTCACCTACTGGTGACAAAATCTCTCAGCATTTGCTTGTCTGTAAATGATTTTATTTCTCCTTTGCTTATGAAGGTTAGTTTGGCTGCATATGAAATTCTGGGTTGAAAATTTTTTTCTTTAAGAATCTTGAACGTTGGCCCCCACTGTCTTCTGGCTTGTAGGGTTTCTACAGAGAGATCCACTATTAGTCCGATGGGCTTCCCTTTGTGGGTAACCCAACCTTTCTTTCTGGCTGCCCTTAACATTTTTTTCCTTCATTTCAACCTTGGTGAATCTGATGATTGTGTGTCTTGGGGTTGCTCTTCTCGAGGAGTATCTTTGTGGTGTTCTTTGTATTTCCTGAATTTGAATGCTGACCTGTCTTGCTAGGTTGGGGAATCTCTCCTGGATACACATATACAATACATATATATGTATTTATTTAATACAAATACATATATATATTTATTTTTTTCACATATAGATAATTTACTTATTTGTATGTTTACGTTTATGGTACTACCATTCCCCAACCAGCAGAATGTAAACCCCTGGAGGGCAGGGATCAGAGATCTTTGTCCATTTTGTTCCCCGATGGATCCCACGAGCCCAGAGAAAGCATCTTTGTCAAAGGACACATGAGTGGGTTTTAGGGACAGTGGATGGTGTGCTCACTAGTCCCCTCGCCAGCGGCCTGCCAGCCATGCTCCTGACAGCAAGCACACCGTGCAGGTGCATCCTTGCCAACACAAACCGCCCATTCCCCCGGTGAGAGATGGGAAGAGGGGGCGGTCTCAGGGACTATTTACCTTCCCTGCCCTCAAGTTTTCTTTCAAGTTTAATCTTTTAAATTATAAAACAAGCTACTACACAGGAGAGGCTATAAAGCCACTGCAATTGTTGTTTTCTGACAGTCAAGGGACGCAAGGGAAGGAAAATGGAGACGTGTGTTCCAGGAACAGGGAGGTCCAGTGAGGCTCTGCTTCCCATGCGGTTCCTCACCTGCTGGAAGGCTCCTCTGTTCGCATCGCTTCTATGCTGTTAGAAGTTTAGCCTTTTGTTAAATTATTTAGAGCTTTTGGGGGCTGCCAGTCAAGATAGGATTAAAGCCAGATATTTCTTTCTCGGTCCTGTTGGTCTGCTGCTACATATCTTCAATAACAAAATGTCTTCAAGAAGCACAATTTAAATAGAAGTAAATTAGCATTGGATACAGATTAATCCTGCTGAAGGAAGTTCACTCCAGATCACAGCAAGAGCCATGTTTTTGCTGTAGTCACCGCGAAATTTAATAAAAAGTTATGTCTTCTTCCTTAACTTTTTAAAGTTTTCTTATGCTAATTTGAAGATGAAACGTACTTTGTATTAAGCTGATGAATATGGAATTAATTTGATATTAGAATTATTAGGAAAGTCATTAGAAAATCATAAATAACTTGTAAAAACAAAGCATTTATATGTCTATGTTGTCTTAGCTTAAAACTTGTCTTATGAACATATTACTTTCAGCCAAAATAAATAATTCTAACTCAACATTATTGACAATTTTCAAAAATAGCCAAAACTGTTCTTCCCTCTCTCAGTTAGGATTGTCACGGGGCTATTTGAGTGGGCTATGCAAACTTATAAAAACACTTCCTAACTGGAATTTCTCATCTTGTTTGTAGATTACCACAGTGTTAGAGTTTCATGATTTATTCACATTCTCAATTTGTTGTGAATAGAGAAATGGCAACTTACTCAATACTCATCTTTTATGGAATTTCTGTCTGAGGAAAGAAAGATGCCAGTAGCTGCCATTTACTAAGTGCTAGCTGTGGCCAAACTCTATGCTAAGTTTTTGACGTATGTTATCTCATTTAATTGTCACAACAATACAAGGACATAGACATCACAACTCTGAATTTAAGAGACACGGAGACAAAGGCTTCACACAGGCTAATGCATGTCTGGGTCTCTAGAGTTAATCAATAGACAAGTTCCAAATCTAAGGCTGTCTGATGAAAGAAGTTTCAATCTTAATCACAGTGAAGCAGAGCCAAGGGGAGCGAAGGAAACAGAGGGACAATTATTAAACACCTACTGTTTGAGGGGCATTTTTACATTTAAATTGTATTAAGACATTTTACATTTAAACTTACATTAGCCTCAAAGCAAACCTCAAGGGAGTGCTCATGGTCTCCTTTTCTGGAAGAAAATATGGGAACCCAAGAAGCCTAAGGAATACTCATAAGGCTGGGCAGCTGGCAGCCGGCAAGCAGGTGAGCAGGGTTTGAATTCAGAGCTGCTGCGGGCTTCCCGTCACCATCTCCATGCTCTGGACCCGCCACGCTGCTGGATTTCCTCCTGAGACATCACCTGGCCTGAGTGAGTGTCTGTTTACTCTTGAGCATAACGGTCCCTCCCCACGGGTGTGTCTTCATTTTTAAACTCTAAGACATCAGTGTCCGTAAGTGTGTTGGGAAGACAAGACAGGAAATGGAAGAGTAACTTTGGGAACACATCCTCCTTCCTGAGATAGAGCAGGACCCCAGCTCCACAGTGGGCATTTTCCTAGATGTGATTTGATTTTTGGCTTTTAAGACAGCATAAAAGGTTTGCCTTTGCCCATCAGACTCAACACAGAAGCTCCCCATGGCTGAGTGACTGCACACAGCAGAGAACTGAGCAGCTAGTTGGAGGACGTCGCAGGGGGTGGCTGCAAAGACCCTGGACATGCACCTTGCAGCCTCTTCCCAACATGAAGCACACCACTGACTCGAAGTGTGCCTGCCCAGCCTCTGCTCTGGCCAACTGTGCCACCCATGGGCCCTCCAGCTGTGAGGCCTAACAGCCCATGTACCTGGCAGCCGGTCCTCTGACAAGCTCACAGGTGGGACTGAGACACCATCACTCTCTGCTCTCTTCCCTCTGAATCTGAAGTGAATGAATATATTCATGTTTCAGGAGGAGAAGATCATAACTGTCAGGACTGTCACAGCCAGGCAGCAGTCACGTGGAGACTCTGTTCCTTTGAGCTTCAGTGTGGCTTTCTTGGGTTTGCAGGTGACATTCAAGTGGGAAGGAAGAAGATGGCACTTTCCCCCTAAGAATGACTTCCTGGTCCAGGTGTGGTCATGGAGGCGGTAATTAGTCACTTCTATCTTTGTCCCTACAGTTCCTGTCTTCGGGGTGCGGTTCTTGTTCCCTCATGTCCAGGATGATGCTCTCTCTTCCACAGTCCTCCCTCAACACTGGATTCTCTTTAAAACTCTGCTTCCCAGGGCTTCCTCTCTGGTTTCACGGAGCGATGATTTCACCTTTTGAGCTACCAGCAGGGCCCCAATCAAGGCAAAGGAGATGTGAAGAAGCTAGTGTGGCTTCCCTGAGGTTTTCGCAGCCTCTCAAAGCTGCTGTTGATCAATAATAAACGGAATCCCAAGCAGACAGCTCCCAAGTGATGCTGGAGTAGGCAGCGGCTCAGGAGGGACATTCAGGGCCACGTCCAGGCTCAGGTCACACAGGGTGGCCCCAAGCATGGACAGCTCCTTCCGGGCCATGCCCTGAGGGTCTAGCTTGCCTCTTCCTGACCTTTGCTGGAACCTCCTGCTGGTCTGAGGAGTGCCCATGGTGTGCATCAGGGTGATAGCCTTGAGTGCCCACCCGGCATTCAGAGCCACACCTGGAAGCCCTGTTGTTGGGAAAATTTACACCATGAGAACTGGCACACATGGCAAACCAGCCACCTTTCACAACTGTTCTTCCACCAAGCATGGGTTACCTGGTTATGGAGTATATTGTCCTTCCTCAGTCCAGCTAATTCTAACATCTTCCCTTACTTCTAACGTCAATGCAGACCTTGCTACAGTAGGAGTGCTTTCAGAAAGCATGGAGAAAAGCAGTGAGTGAACGTCTGTTCATTTCACGGTGGGAAGGCAGTTGTGTGGACCATGAGAGGGTGTTTCCTGCAGCACATGAAATGCACTTGCCCCAGCAGGCTCTCAGCCTGGCAGAGGGCACTGGCCAGTTCTCGGCGGGTTTGGTGGAAGCCTCTCCATTTTCAGTCCCAGATGGGAGTCTCCTTGTTCTGACATCTGTAAAAAGGAAGACTCTCCAGGAGGAGACAGCGTCCTCCAAGAAGGGCCAGCGTGGCCTCGGCAGGGCCCTCCTGGAAGGGGGTGCTTGTGGTTCTGGCTTTTCCTCCTCCACTCCTGTGATGGGGCCTATAGACCCAGCTGCTCAGACTGTGGGGCTGTGGGGAGGCTGCTTCTGGTCCCACAAGAGGGTGAAAAGTTTCACCTGAAATGCTGCCCTGCTTCCCTGTGTGGATGACACCTTCTCGTTTCCATGATGTTTTCCATGGCCCTTTGAAGAACCCCACAGAACCTTCAATTCAGTTCAAAACTGGGCCCAAAGGTATGGGGTCAAGATAGACTGGGCTTGGGAAGGACCTAGAGTCAAGGTGGGAACTGTCCTTGCACTGGTGTGGGCTCATTCTGAGAGGGGAGGAGGCTGGATGTGGGGAATTCCACACACAGTTCAATAGAAAATATACAGAGGGGACATGAAGACAGATAGTCCAGTAATGGAGGTTCTTATTCCAGTATGGGAGCTACGCCCTTCATCTGGTCATTTATTACTGGAGCTGAATGAATAAGGGAGACCCTACTCAGTCCTATAAAGAAAGGTCTTTGTGCAGCCGGACAAAACCTGGGAGGTCCAGAGCTAAAAGCATGTAACTGTGGACCACTCTCGAGGGTCCGTTCTGTTCTCCAGAGTTCACCTGGACTCCATCATATCTAGGAATTCAAGAAAGAAGAAAATTTAGCAGGAGCACAAAGATGTAATGTGAGTAGAACTTTGAGTAAAAAATAAAGTTCTCTATGAAATGATGAGAGCTACATTTATGACTAAAGCATTGTGTATCAGGGATGTCAATTCCATAGGAGTGGAGCCTGACCACTACCATCCCTCTATCACCACCTCCTCCCCAGCCCCGCCTTGTGTTTCAAGCACATCAATTTCATAGGCATGGAGCCTGCTCACTGCCATCCCTCCATCACCACCTCCTCCCCAGCCCCCCATTGTGTATCAAGCATGTCAATTTCACAGGCGTGGAGCCTGCTCACTGCCATCCCTCCATCACCGTCCCCTCCTCAGCCCAGCGTTGTGTTTCAAGCATGCCGATTTCATAGGAGTGGAGCCTGCCCACTGCCATCTCTCCATCACTGCCCCCTCCCCAGCCCCGCATTGTGTATCAAGGATGTGAATTCCATAGGAGTGGAGCCTGCTCACTGTCATCCCTCCATCACTGCCCCCTCCTCAGCTCCACACTACACTGCAGCTTCACTCGTGCTGGGCATTCCTACATATTTGCTGAGTGAACAAACGAGTTGATTATGCAATAGATTCTTGCATTGCTTCATAATAAATTATGATAAAGAAAATTAGAACTGAATCTCTTTTGAAACATTTGTCACGGTGATTTATGTCCAAGAAATGCTTTTATAAGCAGTCAATTTGTTGTATGAGTCTTTTTGGTTGTGACAGTGTTTATAATCCTGTGCATTTTTATGAAGTATAATTACTCAAGCAAACAAAAAAGGGCATATCAGGTATTAAATTTTCTCTTATTCTCAAACAATTCTTCCTTAGACTGATGTGTATGATATCTTTCTAGTTACTTTTCCTCTCTCCCTCCTTCCTTCCTCCCCACTCTCCCTTCCCTCGTCCTTTCTTTTCACAATCTTCTTTTTCAAATTTTATAAATTATTTTTAAATGACATATATTAATTGCATATATTTGTAGGGCTCACTGTGATGCTTGATGTATGCATACAGCCTAGTGGTTAAATTAAGCTAATGAAAACATCAGGCACCTCACCAACTTACCACATTTTGTGGTGAGAACATTTAAAATATACTCTTTTAACATTATTATTTTTTATTTATTTTTTGAGATGGAGTCTTGCTCTGTTTTCCAGGCTGGAGTGCAGTGGCCGGATCTCGGCTCATTGCGAGCTCTGCCTCCTGGGTTCACGCCATTCTCCTGCCTCAGCCTCCCGAGTAGCTGGGACTACAGGTGCCCACCACCGCGCCCGGCTAGTTTTTTGTGTTTTTAGTAGAGATGGGGTTTCACCATGTTAGCCAGTATAGACTTGATCTCCTGACCTCGTGACCCGCTCGCCTCGGCCTCCCAAAGTGCTGACATTACAGGTGTGAGTCCCACTCCTGGCCAACATTTTTGAAAAGTACAAGTTATTATTATTAACCACGGTCGTCATGTTGTGCAATAGATCAGCAAAGCTGATTCCTCCCATCCAACTGAAGCTTTACACCTGTTGACTGACTTCTCCTCTTTTCCATACCACAATCCCTCAGTTTACAATCTTCTTTTAATTGAATCAATCAATCAATCGATTTAAATGTCCATTTGCCCTGGAGGTCTCAGTTGACTTATCCCCCAAAACACCTCCAGGAAGCAGGATGAACTTCCTGTAATGATCATTTGTCCTGACGTGGCAGATACTTTCAGTAGAAAAAGCGTTCCATATACCCACCAAATTAATGTTTTCCCTTGGGAATAAGCAGTTCACAGTCAGGTTTTGTTCTATGGATCCCTGTCTACCTACACATCTCTATCCAGTAAATGTGTTTTCTTCTGATTCTATGTTCCATACCTACAAATTATCAGAGACCCAGATGAAAGTTACACCTCTGTACTGCCAATTATAGCAGAAAAGATCTGTATCTTTTAAAGGCGTTGGTTGACTGCTTTAAATTTGAAGTTGTTTTCTCATTTTATTCCTTTTGAAAATGATGTTTTAGGTCAGGTGCGGTGGCTCATGCTTGTAATCCCAGCGCTATGGGAGGCCTAGGTCAGGAGATCATGACCAGCTTGGCCAACATGGTGAAACCCAGTATCCACTAAAAACACAAAAATTAGCCAGGGATGGTGGTGGGCACCTGTAATCCCAGCTACTCGAGAGGCTGAGGCAGGAGAATTGCTTGAACCCAGGAAGCAGAGGTTGCAGTGAGCTGAGATTGCACCATTGCACTCCAGCCTGGGCAACAGAGCAAGACCCCGTCTAAAAAAAAAAAAAGAAAGAAAATGATGTTTCAGAAGTAACCTGATGACCGGCAAGAAGAGAGTGTGATTCGTGACCACTCTATGAGGAAAGCCAGTGAATGCAGAGGGAGGCTTTCACCTGACTTCACTTCATGGCGCTGCCTTTCTCTCCTTTATTCCTGCTATACTTGCATTTAGACAACTTGCTTAGAAGTTCAGTTGCAGGGTAACCCCATCCCATTGATCTGAGGACACATGGTGCTGGGGGCTTTGATAGACACAGAGAATCCTCTCCCCGCCTTTCAGATAGGAACTATGTGGAGCGGTTCCTGGCTCCCTTCCAGGGCGGTCACCATTCTCCCTCCTGATCACTTAATCCAACAGAGGGAAGGCCGAGTGATACAAAACATTGCCTGCTTTCAAGTGTTTCCAGATAGAAGCACCATTCCATTGCTTTGGGTCTTTGTGAATCGGTTCTCTTTAAGAACAGAGATGTGAAATAAGAACCAGCTGAGTTCATGATGTGCCAATCAAGCAATTTGTATTCAGAAAACTTAAACAGTATATTTAAAACAAATGCTCTGTTTCAGCTTTGATCAGTGTATGAACAGTATGGAAATGAAGCAGGCTGAGGAAGCCACTAGACTCCGGCTGAATATCCGGGCCGCGCCCTCCGGAGGTGGGGAAAGTCACTGGACCATTCCAGGTCTCTGTTTCCTCATTTGTAAAATGGGAAAGGAGGAATGCGTGCTTTAGGTGTTCCGAGGATTCCTGAGGACGCACATAAATGGTTTGAACAAATCGTCTGGCTCGGGTTAAGTGTTTGGAAACTCTCTGGAGGTATTAGGGTACAGAGGAAGTTTGGATTGCATCTAGGCGGGCAGTTTCACCCACATCGCAGGCAGTTTACCGAGCATTGGACACCATGAGCGGCTCTGTGGAGGGAGCTTTTCTGAGGCTTCCTGGAAGCTCAGACCTGCAGGGCTTGGAAGAAAGTTGGCCTCAAGTGGTCCCTAAGTCCTGTGCATTCCCAGAGGGTGATGCTGTCCACACTCTCCTGAGGGTAGAAGGAGGCCCCTTCTCACTGCTGGATGGAGGGCTATCCGCGTCAATCGCCACCAGTGTAATCAGTACACTCCGCTTCAAGGGATTGTTCGGAGCAGCCAGATTCTTTGTCTTCTCTCGCTATCTCTTCTTTGTCCCCTAGGTCCCTGGTTCTCTCCTGGTCATGGCTGGGTGGAGGGTCTGGCCTGATGCTCAGAGAGTCAGCTTGCTCCGTGGGTGGTGGGCTGATGGCTTTTTAATTGGGTGTTGGGTCTGTTGACATAAAGAGAGTCCAAAGCCATCCTATTTGGAGGGGGTGGAGGGCAGATGAATCATTTTGCATTTTAATGCTTCCAGGGAACTTGTGTTAGTTTTCCTTTTTAATTTTATTTTTCTTTCCTGTTTGGACAACCTTGAGAAGTTTAGAAACGGTCTTAGGATCTTTATAACAGTGATTTTTTTCCCAAGTTAATGTTGGCAGAACAAGAGTTGTTTTAGTCTTACTTCAGTTTGTAAATGATACTTGTTTTAATTTTATGTTGTGAAGAACTGATTCAAACTGACTTGTAGTGTTTGAAACAAAGATGCCTAACATAATTCTTGTTTTCCCTCATCAAAATTAATTATTGTGTGAGCAAGGGAGCCTTTTAATTCAAGTTTATATTACAGGGAATGCACAGTTGTTCTTCAGTGACCCTGGGGGTTGGTTCCAGGACCCACTTGTATACCAAAATCTCTGTATGCTTATCTCTTATATGAAATGATGAAGCATTTGATAAAACCTGTGCACATCCCCATATACTTTAAATCATCTCTAGACTACATATAGTACCTCACACAATGTAAACACTAATAGTGGTTATGCAAAAAGAATAATGATGAGAAAAGTCTGTTCTTGTTTGCCAAAGACACAATTATTTTCCAAATATTTTCTTTCTTTTTTGCCCATTTAATAGTCATATTTTTTATTTTGGTAGGTTTTTGGGGAACAGGTGGTGTTTGGTTACATGAATAAGCTCTTTAGTGATGATTTCTGTGAATTTGGTGCACCCATCACCTGAGTAGTGGGCACGGTACCCAATGTGTAATCTTTTATCCCTCACCCCCCTCCCACCCTCTCCCCTGAGTCCCCAAAGTCCATTGCATCGTTCTTATGCCTTTGCATCCTCAAAGCTCAGCTCTCATTTATGAGCGAGAACATACTACATTTGGTTTCTCATTCCTGAAATAGTTTCCAAATATTTTCTATTCTCCGTGGGTTGAATCTGCAGGTGCAGATCTCATGGGTTCAGAGGGCTGACTGTACCTGTTATCACAGACACCGACCTGAGTGGTTCTGGGGTCCCACAGTCAGGACTGCAATCCCACCTCATCGCTGTCTAGCTGGGCAATGTTGGCACATCATCCCAGCTCTTGGGGTATCAGCCTCTTCATCTGAAAAGTGGGGCAACAGTCCCCTCCTTTAGCTGTTGTGAGGAACACGTGAGATGACGTATGTGAGGTGCTTATTTGGGCACTGGGACCTGGCCCACAGTGCGTGTCCGTAAATGTCAGCAATCACTAGCAGTCTGAAATATTTAGGGAATCTCTCTCCTTCTTTCTCTCCTTCTCCCTCTCCCTCTCTCTCTCCCTCTCCCTCTCTCTCTGCTGTGCTGGCTCCCTGGGTAGTGGGAGGGTGGGAGGGGTGTGCGGAAGGAGAAGGAAATGGCATGAACAGGGAGGGTGTGGCGGTGCCAGCATCAGGGCTGATTTTATTAGAACCTGGAACCGGGAAGCCCAGTCTCAGAGTCCTGAAGCCACAGGCACCGTCCACTCATTCGGACTCTCTTAAACATATATTTAAAATACTTATCACTGCGTTTGACAGATGATAACTTTTCAATCTGGTATACATTCTCTTATCTCCCTGTGTGCTTTAAACTCACAGCACCCCTCTCACTCAACGCAAAGCTCAGCCTCTTGCCCAGGCAGCCCCGCCATTGCCCAGAGAGCAGGCGGGGCCTGTTCAGCCCTGAGGGCATTTCTGAGCTTTCGAAGGCCCCTCCCAAATGCATGCTCCAGGGGCCATTCTTCATAAGCATCTGGTCAGAAAGGCAAAAGAGAAATGGGCCCCCAAAGAGCATATCCTCTCCTGTGAAGCAGAGACCACAGGCCTCCGTCATCCTCCAGTGAGCTGGGTAAGAATGAAATGCGATGAAGGGTGGGAGCAATTAAAAATGTGAAATTACAGCTTCCATGCACACCATGCTTTGCCCAGGACCTGTTGTTTATAGACATCCGCCTTCACATTTTCTAAGTGCAGAGCTCTGTGCTTCTTGTGAGGCTCAGTTACGTGAAAAGCACCAGGAGATTCCTGCAATACAAGTTCCCCTGAGCAGGGGCCAGGCTTGGCTCTGCTTTAGCCCGGAGGAGACAGACGGGCTCCGGGGTCCCTGTACCTCCTGCCCATGTGTGAGGTCGGCTTCCAAGGTGGGGACACCTATTAGGAAAAGCCAATATCCACACTGGAGGAAGCGGGTCATCTGGGCGCCCTCGGTGGCCGATCCCACACCTGTGATCCGCACCTGGAAAGCAGTTTGCGCAGATGCTGCCCGCCGGCTCCCAGGCTGCCCTCCAGACACCCCTGTCCTGACCGGCCTGCTGTGCTGGGCCTGGCATCTGACCGGCTCGTCAGCAAAAATGCAGCCGTGTCAATCCGGGCGCATCAGAAGCAGAGGCTCTCTCTGCTGGGTTTCAATTTTGACCAAGTGAAATGTCAACATTTTTTTTTATTATCAGGAAGTCTTTTAATAGATTTTCACCATTAGACCTTAGGTCACAGAAATAAATACAGGGCAGAAAGATTAGACCAATCCTCTCATTTGGCTTTGCTGAAATCGGTTATATTCACCCTATAAATAGCTGGCTCTGTGCAACCTTGAGACTTTTGAAAACCCAACTACAACCTCCAGTCAGGGAGCTCAGGGGAAGCTTTGCTAACAAAATGTCATGAGGTTTACAAACCTAAAGGTGTCCCGGAATCACGTCTCCCTCCCTGAGTCAGTCTAACACCTCCCCACGGAACACCTCCTTTCTCCTTGACCTGCTGGACTGAGCCCAGTGCTGTGTGTGCGCCACACACAGGCTCTCTGCATGGGAACAGAGCTCAGGCTCTCTGCATGGGAACAGAGCTCCTTGGAAATCCCGGCAAGGCCTATTCCAGGAACCCCACAGGCCTATCCTGTGGGAAAGTCCCCAACCTGCCACCCCTGGTCCCTCCGGCTCCAAGGAGCCCGGGAGCCTTTTCTCTCAATAGAGCTCTGTGACCCAGGGCGGGGCTCGGCCCAGGCCTTGACCTCCCATCTGGACCTTGCTCTTCACACCACCCTTGGTTTTCTCCAGGCTGCAGGGACTTCTCCCTAACCTAGACAGATCACTACCGAAAAATTCATTTTCAAACTCTTTCTGCTGAATCGACTCAATTGTAAACACCTTTGAATAAAAACTGTGTGTTGTAATGAATCATTTTACCTCTTGCCTCTTTCTCTCGTGGCATTGAGCACCACGTCCGTGACAGGTGATGCCTTTTTATTAGCTCCTTTATTAAAGGTATCATGTAATCAACAAAGTAAATGTAATGCAAATTAATGGTAATAAAAGACACACTTTGGAGCCCATACTATAATTTAAGAAGACACGCCATCACCTCTCAGGCTCCTATATGCCTTCTTGGACGCTGTCCGCATCTGACTCCCATCTTGAATTTCTTATTCATAATTTCTGGTTACTACTTACGGTGCTATCACGAGCGGTTGCACACTCAGCCACATAATGTTACTTTTTTGCACATAATTTCATCTGTAGATGATTTTATTTTTCTTCTGAGACTTGCTTTTTTTCATTAAGAATTATGTTTCATCATTGTTGTTTTTTGAGACGGTGTCTTGCTCTGTTGCCCAGGCTGGAGGGCAGTGGTGTGATCTCGGCTCACTGCAACCTCCACCTCCCAGCTCAAGTAATCCTCCCACCTCAGCCTCCCGAGTAGCTGGGAGTATAGGTGTGCACCACCATATCTGGCTAATCTTTGTACTTCTTGTAGAGATGGGGGTTTCACCATGGTTCCCAGGCTGGTCTCAATCTCCTGGGCTCAAAAGATCAGCCTTCCTCAGCCTCCCAAAGTGTTGCAATTACTTACAGGCATGAATCACTGTGCCTGGCCCAAGAATTAAGTTTTGAATGCTAGTTCCATCATTTTCACTCTGCATGTTGTTTCTTCAGATGACCTATCCATTCTCTTGTCCACTAACATCCAGCTTCTTCTATATTCTTCTCTTCTAGAAACCTTCTTGTACATTTCCCCTGAAATGGATACGAGAGTTTCCCTGGAGTATACACATGTAGGAGTGGCCTTGCTGGGTTGCTGAATATGCACGTCTCCAGTTTTACGGAATATGGTTGTACCTATCTCAGCTGTGAGTGTTTTCATTTCTCTGGTATTCTTGGAGAGATAATTTCCATGTGGTAGTGATGGATATATTGGTTGTTCCAATCCAATGATTAGAAATTGTTCTCTTTGAGGGTTTAATTTGCGTTTCCCTCATGTGGACTATCTTTTCATATGTTCTTTTGTTTTTCCTGTGTTTTTTCTTCTGTTAATTCTCCTACTCACCCCTGTATTAGTCTGTTTTCACTCTGCTGATAAAGGCATACCCGAGACTGGACAACTTATAAAAGAAAGAGGTTTAATAGACTCACAGTTCCCTGTGGCTGGGGAGGCCTCACAATCATGGTGGAAGGTGGAAGACACGTTTCACATGGCGGTGGACAAGAGAAGAGAACTTGTGCAGAGAAACTCCCTTGTATAAAACCATCAGATTTCGTGAGATGTATTTACCATCATGAGAACAGCATGGGAAAGACTCACTCCCATGATTCAATTACCTCCTACTGATCCTTCCCCCAACACGTGGGAATTGTGGGAGCTACAATTCAAGATGAAATTTTGGTAGAGACACAGCCAACCCATATCAACACCTTTTGTTCTTTTTTGTTATAGGTTGTAATCTTCTTGTTTCCATTAAGAAGCTTATATATGCAGTATAAAATATGCAGTGTAAAGTTCTTTCATTAAGAAGCTTATATATGCAGTATAAATTCCAGATACTGATTTTTCATTGTTGTGTGTGTTGCAAATATCTCCTGTTAGTTTTTAGGCAGATTTCCCACAATTTCTTTATAGAGCTTTGTTGAAATTCTTAATTTTAACATATCCTATAGTTTATTTATGCTTATTCCAAAATGACAGCTTTTTTCTCTTATTAATAAAACTTTTCCTATACTAAGGTGACAAAGATATTCTGCCTATTCTGTTGTAAATTTTTTTTAAACCACATAAATGTATTTTTCATGATTCTGGTAGCTGGGAAGTTCAAGATCAAGGTATGGGCTGAGTCAGCTTCTGGGGAGGCCTCTTCCTGGCTTGCAGACAGCCCCTCTCCCAGTGTCTTCACAGAACCTTTCCTTGGTGTATGCACATAGAGAGAGCAGTGGGGTGGGCGGGGAGAGCTCTGCCCCTTCTTATAAGGGCACTAATCCTTTTGGATTAGGATCCCACCTTTATGGGGTCCTAATTGCCTACTAAAAGCCCTATCTCCAAATTCAATCACACTGGGTTTAGGACTTTAGCATATGAAATATTGGGGTTCCCATTCTGCAGCAGGTATATTCATCCCATGAAATACTACTCAATAATGCAAAGGAACGAGTGACTGAATTTCACAGACACTGTGAGTGAAAGAAGCCGGGTACTGAGGAGTACATGCTTTGGATTCCATTTAAACAGGGACAGGAATGAAAGAGGATTTGACTGTGGGTGAGGGGAAGTTAGCTGAGGAGGGGGCACAAGGGAAACTTCTTTGGCAATGCTTTGTCTATACTGGAGTGAGAGTTACATGGGTGTACATATTTGTCAAAATACATGGACTGTGCACTTAAGACCTGTGCATTTTATTGTGTTTCGGCTATAACTTTTGTTTTGGTTTGATATGGTTTGTTTTTTGAGACAGGGTCTCACTGTGTCACCCAGGCGGCAGTGCAGTAGCACGATTATGGCTCACTGCAGCCTCAACCTCAGGGGCTCAAGTAATCCTCTCACTCTGGCCTCCCAAAGAGCTGGGCTCATAGGTGTGCACCTCCATGCCTAGCTTGCGTAAACTATATCTTAACATAGCAAAGGCAACTAAGACACTCTCCTGGTGATTTTCAGGCACTCCCAGGTCAGAGTGCGCTATTTTAGTAGAGATGTTCCATTTTATGTATTTTAAAAAATAATTTCAACTTTTATTTTAGATTCAGAAGGTACACGTGCAGGTTTTGTACATGGGCATACTGTGTGACACTGAGTTGGGGTAGGGATCATCCCATCACTCAGGTAGTGAGCATAGTAACCAATAACTGGGTTTTCAACCCTTCCTCCCTTCTCCCTCTCTCTCCCTCGTAGTTAGTCCCAGTGTTCTAAAATTTTTAAGTTTTCATCAGTAATTGACTTTTATATATGATTAGTTATCTCACATAGATAACTAATTGCTCTGGTCAGATCTTTTTGAACAGTTCATCAATAACCAATGATTACAAGCACTTCTGTCCTATTTCATTTTCGCCTACGTGTAGGACTCTTCCTGGACTCCATTCCATACTGAAGGTCTAGAATCCTTGGTCAGTTATACACTCTCTTCCTTGCTGTGGCTGAATGGTAATATCTGATAGAAAAAAATCCCAACACCATGATTTTCTTCAGGGATATCCTCTCTGTGACACTGATCTTCAGAAATTTTGTATCAATACGGATTTTCAAGTCAGTTTTAACCTATTATTGTTCAAAGGCGATATCTGTCACTATTGTGGTAGATTTTTTAATTTATTGAAAAACATAAATTTTGCTGTATTTATTTCAGACTTCTACTATCTTTACAGGATTAAAATGTATGTATCTTTCTGGTGAAATTAAATGTTTTGATTTTTTTTGGGTGGATTATGCACTAGTGTGACTTTCATACTTAATACCTATTTTGTCTGAGGTTAATATCATCATACCGGCTCTGAATGAATTAGTGGTTTGCCTGTGACTTCTTTTTCAGTCTTTTAATTCCAAATTTTCTGTATTCTTTTTTAAGAGGTCTATTTTTAAAAGGGTATTGATGAATTTAATTATAACTATTTTAACAATAAGTCTTTAAACTAGAGGTTTACATTTTTTTTTTGTGATTTACAATACATTTGGATTTATTTCCAAATAAATCCATGTTTGCTATAGTCCGTAATTTTTTCTTATCTTTCTTTCTTTGATTTTACTTTTAATTTTTTTCACACTTTTTAAAAAATCCTCAATTAACTTGCAAGATCAACACTTTTATAACTCCTTTTGCTGGTTCTCATAGGATTTGTAACACGATTTTTTAACTTGATTAACCCCCAAGTTAAATACATCCTTACTTTCCTTCTAAACAATAGAAGAGACTTAATTTTCCTTTGGTTTAATCACTTCTCTCTTAAATTACGTGCTATCCAGCATTTTATAATTTCTAATATTTTATTTCTTAACTGGACAATTTTTCACCCTATTATTATTGTTTCTAAAGGCAATGCTTGTTGAGATTTACCATCATGTGTATATTTTCTCTGTTGCCCGTTTCTTTTTGCATTCCAAATCTTCCTTTGGGGTTGCTTTCTTTCAGACTGTAGTGAACACTCTCAATTTTTCTTTGTCAGAAAAATTCTTCCTAGTGCCCTCGTTCTTTAAGATGAGGATTCTGGTGACAGCAACTTTCTGACCCTAGGTGACAGTAACTGTCTCTCAATATTTAGAAGTCATTCCATTGTCTTCTGGTTTCTACTAGTGATTTTGAGAAATCAGCTTTCAGTTTGGATGACTTTCCTTCGTAGGCAGCCCATCTTTTATTTCAACTTGGTAATAAACTGCTGAGTTTCGGATTACAGGAAAGCACCCTTATTTGCCCTCACTCTTGAAGAGTATTTTAGGGCATCCAATTCTGGGTTGGCAGTTATTTTTTTTTTCTGGCTTCATTGAAGATCTTGTCTTTGCCTTTGATGTTCTAGAAAGTCACCATCATACATGTAAGTGAGAATTCATTTTTGTTTATACTTTATTTGGCTTTCTTAATATAAAGATCTATTTTCGGCTGGGTGGGTGGCTCAAGCCTGTAATCCCAGCACTTTGGGAGGCCGAGATGGGCAGATCACGAGGTCAGGAGATCAAGACCATCCTGGCTAACACGGTGAAACCCCATCTCTACTAAAAATACAAAAAACTAGCCGGGCGAGGTGGCGGGCGCCTGTAGTCCCAGCTACTTGGGAGGCTGAGGCAGGAGAATGGCGTGAACCCGGGAGACGGAGCTTGCAGTGAGCTGAGATCGCGCCACTGCACTCCAGCCTGGGCGACAGAGCGAGAGTCCGTCTCAAAAAAATAAAATAAAATAAAAATTAAAAAAAGATCTAGTTTTTTGCCTGCTTTGGAAACTTATCAGTCCTGATTTCTTCAAATATCTTCTTTTCCTAATTGTCTGCTATTTTATTCTTCGGGTATCTAGATAGGCGCATATTAGGTCTCCTTTGTCTATTTTTCAGTATCTTAGTGTTTCTTTTTCATTTTTGATTATCTCTATTGAATTAGGAGTACTTTCTTTAGGCATGCATTCCAGTGTATTTCTCTCCTCAGCGGTGTCTAACATTTATCTAACAGCTAATATTTGAATCTCCATTGTTTTTCTTACTTTAACTACTACGTTTTCCATTTCTAGAGATTGTATGTACTTATTTTACAAGTGTGCCTATTTACTTTGATAATACTCTATTGTTTTCTCAAACCTTCAGTACTCTATTTTTCCTTTAAACATATTTAATATAATATCAAATATTAAATGTATTTTTACTCTGGTAATTCAGTTATTTGAGATCTTTGTGGTCCTTACTGTGCTGGTCGTTCCATTTTCTTTTCTGCTGAGTCTGGAAAGGAGTGCTTTGTTTTCCCATATGCTCTGCCATTTTTTTAAAGAATTATAAACTCATGGTTATTAGAACCTTATCCATGAAAATTCTTGAAGGTTTCGTTTAAGGCACGTTTTCCAGAGAGATCTGATGACTTCAGCCAGGTTCCTCAGTGCAGTGTCAAGTCAGGAACATTTTATTATCAAGAGTTTTAACTTTTCCTTTTGAAAATAATTAGACTTACATAAAAGTTGTGAAACTAGTTCAGATTTTTCATATTCCCTTCTCCCAGGTTAACATTCACAAGTCCATAGTATAATTATCAAAATCAAGGAATTTATATTACTACAGTACTTATAATTAAACTATAGGTCTTTTTCAAAATCTACCAGTTTCCCACTATTGCCCCATTTCTGTTTCAGTATCAAATCCAGGGCACCATATTGCGTTTCCACGTAACCTTAGCCTCCTCACATCCATGTCATTCCTTAGTCATCCCTTAGTCATCCCTTTTCTTCCATGATCTTGACATTTCTAAAGAGTACTAGTGAGTTATTTTGTAGAATATCTCTCAACTTGCGTTTATCCAATGTATTTTTTTCATGACTAAATTGAACTTATACATTTTGGGCAAGAATAGCATAAAAATAATGTCCCCTTCTCAGGGCATCATATCATGGTCAGTGTAAACTGAATTCTCAGTGTAGTGTTATCAGGCTATACGTTGGCATGACCGAGAGGCCTAAATCCATGTAGAGGCCAGTTTGTGGTTACAGATTCTCAGGAAAAACTTGCTTCTTTACACAGAGCCAAGCCTTAGACAATTGTGTTTTATTGTTTTTATTACTGTTATTATTTTTCCATTTTCTTTCACCTTTTAACTACAGGTATAGAGTTTCATAGTTCTATTTGGAAGATGTGGATCTGATTTTATACCTTAGAATGAGCCTGAGCTTTATCTCTTTCCTCCATGCACACATTTTATTAAACTGAGAGCTCTAGACCTCTGAAGATGAACAGATACAATTAGGTCTTGGAATACCTCGTAATTTGCCCTTTCTTATTAATTTTTGCTTTGGTCCCTCATCCTTTCTTTGTGTGCATTAAAAGAAATACTGAGACACATACGTATGTATGCATATATATACACGTACGTATATACACATACATATATTCAACTATATTTGATTTATAATTCTAGAAATTCTGTGTCTGGAGGGTTCCAAGATTATCTGACCTACCATTTAATAAATATGGATTGAATAAATTAATATATATAAATTAGGTCTATTTTATGAATGTATTTATAGAAAATACTCACAGGTGTTACCAATATTTTGTACAAAGATATTCATTGTAAAAGTATTATTTATAATAGGTCAGCATTGGGAAAATTAGGAAGTGGTTAAGTGAATAAGGGTATCCCCTTTTGAGAAAATTTTATGCAGCCATTGAAATTATATTTCAAGGTATTTTTAAAGGGATAAGAAAATGTAGATATATGGCTCATCAAAGTGAGTTAAAATAAGTTAATTTTACAAAGTACAAAGAAAGCCCTTATAATAAATGTGTCAAAAGTTAAGTGTTTACCTGTAATTCTCATACACTTTTGTGCTCTCAAAGTTTTCTACATTCATACATATAATTTTTGTAATCAGAGAAAATAAAAGGATGGAGTAAAATGAAATTTAAAGCTGCATTCATGAAATAAATATTGAGCATCTACAATATTATATGCATGACAGCAACGCTGCCATCTTTTCAGCCAGCATTTACAGTGAAATTATGGTTAATAAGAAGATTAAAGAATAGTGTCTTCTGATTAGAAAACCTTCCCCAACAACTAGATAGCCAGAAAACATTTATGGAGATAAAAATAGAAAATGTTACTAGTTGTCACCTATCCTTTTTTATTCTCCAGTAGCAAATAGAAGGAGGTAGATATTCGGCAAGGCAGAAATCAGTGCAGTGAATTTTCTCTTTCCAGGTTGACTCTAGAACACCTTTGTTGCATTTTTCTGGGAGCCAGGAACCTGGGACCACGTCCGTCCCCTGGCTCTGCAGCGAATGGGCTGCAGTTTCCTTACTGACAAATTGGACGATCTCTATCTAGGACCTATTTTGATTTGGTGATTCCAAAGGTAGGGTTGCTACAGAAAGTGGATTTTTAGTTTTATGAATATTTTCAACAGTTACATTTTGTGCTGAGTATAAAATAAGACTTTTATGAAGTTCAGTTTTTTTCTTTATGAGTAGCCTTTTGGGGTTCTACTATTGCCATGTTTATTTGGACATGCTCAGTCCAGAGTTATCCCTTTTATCAGAACTGCAGTTTGGGTTTGTGGGTCAATTGTCCAATACTGAGAGTTTCACTGTCTTAGATGTTAGATGAAATCATAGAAGTCACCACCATTGAATGTGAACAGGTTAAAATAAGGGTTATAAAGTGAGGGGGTGGGATAGAAGTTGGTCCTTGGATACTCTGCCATCTCAGAGTCTTGGTGGCAGCACAAATTAGCAAGTATTATGTAGAGAGGTTTGCAGACATCTCCATGCCTCCATAAAATAAGTTTCGGAAGGTTTTATATCTAAAAAAGAAATACAGAAAAATGTTAACATAGATTTTGCTGGTGAGTATGGGAATGTTTATTTACTGTTGTTTCATGTATGTTATCATAAAAGCATTTTCAAATTGAAAAGAGAAATCTTCTTAAGCTGGATTTTGAAGCCCGACAGAGGTGCCCAGCTGCTGGAAGCCGGTCCTGTCCTTGCACAAAGGTCAAAAGGTCACTGAGTTGGAGACACATCTCCTATCATGGTCAATAATCGCCTAAGTGATCCCAAGCAGTGGGTTTGGGGTGGGAATCACAGAGTTCCTTCTTCTCTAACCAAGAAACAGCAGCCAGCCCCATCCACAGCAGAGACGGAGCTCCACGAGCAGCTGCAGGCAGCCAGAGCCGCTTCTGTGGATTCCGACAGTCGTCAGCATCAAGGACAGACGTGTGATCGGTGAGAACACACACTCCTCCTCCTCAATCTGTCTCTCTGGGCAGACTCACTCCTTGAAGGGAAGGCAGACCCTTTACCATTTTTCCCTGCAAAGCTGTATCTGCCTTGAATTCCGAAGGGCGTTGAACGATGCCTTGGTCACCGTGCGCTCCCTTCACTCCTCCTCGATGTTCATCTGGGAGAGCATGAACAGTGGAGAGAAAGGGTTGTTAATTTCTGGCTTCTTGTTTAAATTCTTTTATGTCTTTTTCAGAAGAGATTACAGCTCCTATGGAGTTTGCTGTCAGCCATCAGATCTGCTTTTTTGACACTAAAGGTTATTTGTCTTCTTTTTAAAATATGCATTATTCGGATGCAGTGGAAAGGTATGTACTTGTTTTTGTTATGAAAATATGGAATTCTTAAGCTGAGCTTGGTCTGGTCTTCCCAACTCTTCTGATTAATCTAAGCATCATATTATTACCAGGCCACAGAGTTAAGGGTATGAATGGAAAGCGCATTAAAGAGAAAAGTGAAGAAGTATCTTAGTGCATTAATCTGCTATCTTCGTTTCATGTAAATTCAGTTTTTAAGATGGAATTTGTCAGAGGCTATATTTGTGAATTGTGTTTGCACTTTCAGTGTAAACAAACAAACAAACAAACAAAATAGGTAGAGGTACTACAATTCCTTTCCAGTACTGCGATTATCCTTGACCTATACTTTAAGAAACATGCTAAGGTACTTGTGGAGAAACACTCTGTCTTCCCTGATTGTACATTACACCCTTCTAATTAGGGCAAAGGATGGAAGCAAGATATGCTCTCAAATACACCTACTGTGAACTATCACGACACATTTTTCATGTAGAAATGCAGAAACAATTAGATTCTTTTCAACAGAGAACATAGCCTTTATCGGGAAATTATTACTTTGCTAATTGGTTCCTTGTAAGTACAAAGTTAGGTTATTGGCTTATGCCAGTCCTCAAAATGTGGTACTCAATTGTTTAGATGTCTCCTTTGATTGGCATCACCTGTGTCCTAAATAATTGTGTTTTTATCCAAGTCAATATTGTCTGCATTTATCATGCATTGAGTGAAAACTTTGGAGTAACTGTTAGGATAATTGGGCATTGGGGATTCTTAGAATTCTTTATTATGTGGAAATGCCTAAATAACATCTGTTCCAACATTCCTGTTATTCAGGGCTGCTTTGTAGTTGCCACGTCTTCAGGGACCTTCAAAACAAGAAACAAAGAAATTCAATATAAACTGCACTTCATGTAAAGCCCTTTAAACCCATCAAGAGAGTGTGACCTGGGTCTGGGTTAGCCTGAGCCTTAGTGGAGAGAGAAGAATTTCCCCAACATGCTGCCCCCTCCCTAATTTTAATGTAAGTCCTGGTCATAGCTCTTCCAATTTTTTTCTTACCATCAGTAATAAGGATAATTTAAGGACACTTTACTGAGGCTAGTTGCACTTCAAACTAAATGGAACTTTGATTCTCAACATACATTTGCATTTTAATCCTGGGTACTCAGATTAGCTCTTGAATACTGGTGGGTTTTGAATGGATTTGCACCCAGATTGCTTTTGATTGAGATATTCTTTCCCAGGAAAGGGGTGGTTTTGGTGCAATGTGGTGAGTAACCACCATGCAGGTGGAGACGGGAGTTAGGAGCTGCCACTGGGAATGGGCGGCTGCTCACTACACTGTCGCCATGCTCAGGAGGACGGAACAGGTGAATCCACACCTGCCTGCCATGCCCCCGGGCTATATTGCCATCCTGAGCATGACGTCACGTACGCTGTGCCGAGTGGGCTTCACTGATGGCTGCAAGCAGCAGTGCTCGGTGGGGTGGGATGCTGGGGTGTGAGGTGTGGAGTGCTGGGGTAGAGTGTAGGTTAAGCAGCATCTGGCCAGCCCAGTCTCTGAGTAAACAAATGGGAAGATAGTGGTGGCTGTGGTGTTGTGGGAGTTGCGGGGTGGCTGTGCATTGGAGGCTTGGGGGTGGGGAAGTCAGATAGAGGCCTAAGTTCCTTGCTTCTGGTTTCCAGAAGGAACCTTCCCTCCACCTCCCCCACTTTTAGGTCCATCATCAATCCGGACCACCTGTCCTGCAACCTCAAGCTCAGAAGCAGAGGCTCAAGACTGTTTTCGAAGCTCCCACAATGGCATAAAATCAAATGTTAAAAAGAAATCCCTTACCCAACATCATTTCTAGTGATCTTCTCTGATTGAACTCTGATGTCTACCAGTGTGTGTGACACAGCTCGTTAGTGTGTGTATGTGTATGTACCTAAGTGTGTTTGTGTGTGTGTATGTGAGTGCCTGTGTGTGCATACATGCTTGTGTATGTGTATATGCATGAGTGAGTGTATTTGTGTGTGTTGTGAGTGCGTGTTTGTGTATGTGTATATGTATATGCGTGAGTGAGTGTATTTGTGTGTGTATGCGTGGGTGCTATCTGTATGTGTATGGCTATAAAAGACTTCTCTAATTTCTTTTATATTATTCTTATGCTTTTGTACTTTAAAACTTTTGGGAGATCTCTGGGTCGGCCTTTTCCTTGCCTCTCAAGACGCAGCCCACCTGCCATCACCCTGAGCTAAGGAGAGTTAGGATGGGAGGGCCAACAGCCAGGGCAGGCACATACCTGCTTTCTGACTTTCTGTCTTCTGGGCTGATGTGATCTGAGAGCCTTAGGACATAGACCTGAACTGAAAAACAAAACAAAGGAAAACTAACCAAATCAGGGTATATTCAAGAAGATAGCATTTGTGTCAGGAATTAATGGCATGTAAATGAACTAAAGCAGCAAGAGACAGGACTCGGGAAAAATACCAGAGGAATAGGGGCAAGATCTGAGAGTTGCAATAGAAAATGACTGGGGTCTCAGGGGCAGAAAAGGGATACATAGGAAAAACAACCCCACAAATAATAGATGAGAACTTCTGAGCTAAGGAGATTCCCACCTCTGCAAACTGAAATAGCTAATCAACATCCAAGCCTAGATATCTCTAAAATCAAAGAAAAAAATTCTAACAGTTTCTAGGTTCAAATATGCAGCTGTTAACCAAACAAAAGCATTAGGCTGCTATTTGTTTTTTTTTTCAAGTACAAACAGTGCAAGTAAAATGCAGTGAAACACAGTAAACATAATCAGATACATGCCAGGTGGCACAGGAAAAGGACTGCACACTAGGATTTCTATACCCAGCCAAGCGATCACTGACCTATTCAGGTGAAAGATATTTAAAAATATACATGTTTCAGAGAATACTCAAACTGTGAGTCTACCGAAATCACTAACTGCAAGCTAATCTGAGCCAAATACCCAAGAAAAATCTAAAGAAACAGCAAGAGGACAGCCCCAGCTGCTCCAAGCTGAGCCTGAGTGGGCCTCTCTCTCTCTCACTCCGAATACATGATTACATACTTACTCTCTGGGAATGTGTAATTATGTACCACATTTTGTTTCTTGAAATAGAAGAGACATATTGCTAGGGAAACTCTTATGATGATCTGAAACAAAATCAGCTAAACCCTTTCAGCAAAACCTGGGGAGTGGCCAGGTTCCACGGGATCTGCCTTAGGGCACCGGATGAACGGTGCTAAAGACTCAATATCCTATACTTCACAGCATCCAGTTTAATCGAAATGGTGTGTTGTATGTGGTGAGGTGCAGCGGGCGGGTTGGGGGCGGGCAGAGCAGTTGAAAAAGTAAAACAACTTCTTGTGGAAAATAATATCCACATCTCTTAAAAGAAACGTGTTGCGCTATAAATGTGAGGGAAGAACAGGTAAGAAAGAAAAGAATAAAGAATAAATGGAACTCCTGAATTGATGAGCAGGAAAAATGAAGGCATTAAACCAGCAAGGAAATCCAATAGGAAAAATCAAGCAAAATAAGTAAAAATTGTAAAATAAAATAGAGATTAAAGTCGAGTATATTCATCCGGATATCAATTGTGAAGGAACTGAATTCTTCCATGAAAAGCAGGGACTATCTGACGAGGTCAAAACTCAAACTCTAGCTTTATGCTGTTAGTGAAATTGTTTATTTTTCTATCTTCTCTGCCTTATCAGAGTAACTGCTGTGTATTCGAAACCTAGATTTTATTATTATTTTTTTTTTGAGATGGAGTCTTGCTCTGTTGCCAGGCTGGAGTGCAGGGGCACGATCTCGGTTCACTGCAACCTCTGCCTCCCGGGTTCAAGGGATTCTCCTGCCTCAGCCTCCAAAGTAGCTGGAACTACAGGCACGTGTCACCATGCCCAGCTAATTTTTGTACTTTTAGTAGAGATGGGTTTTCACCATGATGGCCAGGCTGGTCTTGATCTATTGGCCTCATGAACCACTGTCTGAGCCTCCCAAAGTGCTGGGATTACAGGCGTGAGCCACCATGCCCAGCCTCTATTGAATTCTTTACTGCTTAGAGAGGCAAGAACGTAGAACTAATACGTTTTAGAAAGGTTTCCAACACGAAGACCCACATGAAATAATTTCTGCTGAATCCCCCATTGACTGGTTTAATCCATTCCTTGGAAGATCATGCTCCTCTTAACACTTTTATTAATTGAAATTTTACCACATGTAAAACAGTACATTCAATAATTAGCAATGTCTCATGAGGTAGTTTTGTTTTGTTTACTGGAAAAAAGGAGTTAAAAAAAGAGTGGACAACTGTGATTCTATCTGCACAAATTTATAATTCCTTGTCTAGCTATTTCAGAGTTCTTAGTAAGAACATCTATTACTATGAAGGTTCATTCTGCTTGGCCTATCATCCCTTCTCTTCCTTTTTAGTGACTCTCACCAGCTCTTGAGCCCTTCAGGAAGATGTTCAGCCTTGCTGAATATTACACTGGACAGTTCCTGCACTGGACTTGCCCACTGGGGATCTCTTCCCATTGTGCCTGGAACATGCTGGGAGAGTTCTCAGCTCCCCACTCCACTCCCAGGGCTGGGTCTGGGTGTTGGCGCCAGAAGCTGCAGACATCCTGCCCTCGAATTTTCCCTGTGAAGCCCGATCTGCACACCACGTGGAAGCACTCTGTAACGCAGGTGTCCCGAAAGGGATGAGAAAGCAAATCCGTGGCATCCTCCGTACGTGTCCCTCCCGGCCCTCCCGGCCCCGAGCCCAGCTCCCCTTTCCCCTGTGCAACTGGGGTGAGAATGTATCCAGCCTCAGAGTGGGGTCCGTTCCTCAGGCCTACTCAGAGGCAAGGCAGTCTGGAGAGCACGCCAGCATGGCCTGGCCCCAGCCAGCCTCTCCAGCTGAACCCACCAAGAGGCTCCAGGAAGCACTCGTGTATGCTCAGCAATGGGGAACAGAGTTCCTTGTGACTTACCTGCCTTGAGATGTCGCCGAATGAGCCATGTTCTAGAGAGAGTCAGCAGCTACAGGGTGCAAGTTTGCAGTTCCTGGCGTCAGTCCACTTGCCTAAGCTCCAGAACTGCCACATAAATGGTAGCGATTTGTGCTGGACATGC
Organism: Macaca thibetana thibetana; assembly: GCF_024542745.1. Classification (NCBI taxonomy): domain Eukaryota; kingdom Metazoa; phylum Chordata; class Mammalia; order Primates; family Cercopithecidae; genus Macaca; species Macaca thibetana. The sequence continues at coordinate 173,085,531 of NC_065583.1, read as the reverse complement.
ATCTGTAGCAGAAAAGGAAAAAAATTGGGCTGCTGTTGCTTTTCTACTATTTAAATTTGGAGGTGTCTCCCCAGTGCACCGTTCTGGAGAAAATGTCCACATAAACAAATTATTATTTTACCAGTCTTCCTCATAAATGCTTTCCAGGCCTCCTCCAAAAGCCATAGCTGTGTGAAGCAGGGAACAGTTTAGGATTTGGGAAGGAAGTAATACTGCCAAGTAAGTTGCTTCATTCGAAACGTTATTGGTGATTGTTGCTTTCTACCATTTTTTTTTTTCCTAGCTGCCATCATGCTTTTTTCACCTGACAACATGTACCGAGACACTTGGAAAATGTTCAAAGGTAGAAATAACTGTTTAAATATTTTTCTAGAGAACTCATTTATTCCTGTGCCAGTAATGAATCACTTTACAATATAGTTTTTCAGAGGACGAGCTCTCCAAGTCTCTTTTTGCACAGTTGAAAAGCGTGGGTACTGAGGACGACTTGAGATGGTGGCTCCCCGTGAAGACACGGCTGGCCCTGAGCCTTCTGCAGTTAGGACAGTGTCTTCCTCCTTGGACTTTTCTGTGTCTGCATAGATTAGCTGCATCCAATTTCAAAAAATCCGGAAAGCTAATGAGAAAATGGAAACGTATCCAAGCAAAATAATTTGTTAACTAATGATTACTTTTGCTATGAAGAAGAGGGAGAGAGAGGTATTAACATTTCTGAAATGAGAAGAGTCAATTCTGGTTTTGGATTTCTGGCAGTCCAGAGTGTTCCATTACTCAGACACATCAGCTTTTGACCCATCATTTTCCCTTGTCGGGGGAAGCCCTCCACCCCTTGTTGATTTAGTTATATTACCCCTCATATTCACATTTCCTACTTGCATCCCCTCAACCCCAGAGCCCCGTAGTGGGTGAGGAGCCACCTTTCTATTGCTGTGTGATCTTATGAAGGCCTGTCAGGTTGCCATTTGTGCATGTATATTAAATTGATGGTAATGGCTTGGCTGGTGGGAATGTAAGATGGCACCACCCCTGTGGAAGACAGTATGGGAGATTCTCAGAAAATTCAACCTGAAATTACCATTCTACTTGTGGGTGCGCCCACAAAAATGGAAAGAATTGAAAGAGGGCCCCGAACAGGTGTTTATCCACGTTCCTAACAGCATTATTCCCAGGGGCTGAGACAGGAAAGCACCCTAAGCATGTGGTGATGCATGAACAGATCAACAAACGTGGCACATCGTACGATGGAACGGTAGTCAGCCTTCAACAGCAAGGACGTTCTGACACACGCCACAACGTGAATGAACTTTGAAGACACTGTGTTCAGTGAAATAAGATAGGCATAAAAAGATAAATACTGCCTGATTCCACTTATATGAGGTCCCCAGAGAAGTCAATTCAGAGACAAAAGTGGAATGATGGGTAGCAAAGGCAGGAGTAGGGGATGGGGAGGTAAAGCTTAACGGGTGCAGAGTTTTAGGTGGAGACAATGAAAGAAGTTCTGGAGATGGGTCGTGGTGATGGCAGTGCAGAAATGTGAAAGTACTTAATGCCACAGAATTGTACATGGTTAAGAATAATTAAACTGAGAAATTTTATGTTATATATGTTCTGATAATATTTTGGAAAAGATGCTACTAGTCAAATGCTCTATTTCTCCTCCTCCTCCTCCTGCTTCATTTCTTCTTCTCCTCTTCCTTCCCCCTTCCTCTACTCCTTCTCCCCCTCCTCCCTCCTTATCCTCCTCCACTTCTCCTTCTCCTTCTTCTCCTTCTCCTTCCCCTTCTCCTCCTTCCCCTTCTCCTCCTGCTCCTCCTGCTCCTCCTCCTCCTCCTCCTCCTCCTCCTCCTCCTCCTCCTCCTCCTCCTCCTCCTCCTCCTCCTCTTCTTCTTCTTCTTCTTCTTCTTCTTCTTCTTCTTCTTCTTCTTCTTCTTCTTCTTCTTCTTCTTCTTCTTCTTCTTCTTCTTCTTCTTCTTCTTCTTCTTCTCCTTCTCCTCTCCTCCTCCATCTCCTTTTTTCTTCTCCTTCTTCTCCTCCTTCTCCTTCTTCCCCTTCATCTTTTACTTCTTTTGCTTTCTGCGCTGAATTCTATTTTAAGTATCCCTCCATGGCAGAATATTCACATAGCTATGTGCCTACTCATTGTTTCATGGTGTGCAACTATGTGATTTGACTTATTTTTTTCCCAAAGCATGGACATTTAGAATCCTTCTAAGTCCCTGTTACTGCACCTGATACTATAGGAAACAGTATTGTGCATGTGTTGTTTGGTTTTCTGAAGTGTTTTTTCCTAGGGGTGAAATTACTGAACCAGACAATATGGCTCACTAATTTAGTTCATTTATTTATTTTAATTTATTTTTAATTGTACCTTGGCAAATTATAATTTTGTACATTTACTGATGACAATGTAATGTCATCAATATATATGTATACACAATGTGGAATGATTAAATCAAGCTAATTAACTTTGCCATTAAGGCAAATACTTATTTTTGTGGTGAGAACATTTGAAATGTACCCTTAGCAATTTTTAAATACATCATTAGTAACTAACCACCATCCTGTGCAATAGACCTCAAAAAACTGATTCCTGCTGTCTAATTGAAACCTTGTATCCTTTGATCATCATGTCCCCATTTCCTCCATCCCCCCGCCTCCGGTAACTACTATTCTACTCTTTGTTTTTATGTGTGTTACATTTAACTCTGTAGAGCCAACTTACTCTCCAAAAGGTTGTAACTCTACCTGGGATAACCACAGGCCAAAGTGTTTTCCTTCTTCTACATGTTTGCCAACACTTGCCAATCCAACTTTCTAATATTTGCTAGTCTCTTGGTCGCAAAATGAAATCTCCTTGCTGTTTTAACTTTCAGTTGTCTAATTATTAATGAAATTGAGCATCTTTTCATTTTTTATTAGCCTTTTGGGTTTCCTCTTCATGTGAATTGTCTTTTAATCTTTTTTGCCTCCGTATCTATTGTGGTTTTTCTTTTTGATTTATAGACATTTCTTGAATATTCTAGATAATATGGTCCCTTGTTGGTTTTAGATATTGCAAATATATTCTCTCAATCTGTTGTTAACTTGGCCCATGTGTTTTTCATTAAAATCAATCCTTAGTTTAATGCAATAAATTCAACATAGTTTGCCTTCAATTATCTCATTTGTTTTTAATCTTTCTTGCCTCATGAAAATGTATTTTAACATATAAATTTTACTTTACATACCATTCTAGATGAGTCCCACACATTTTAAAATATAATGTTTTATGTTGTTCAGTTCTAACTATGTCAATTTTATTTATCATTTCCTTTTTAGAAAAAATGTATGTTGTCAAAATTTTAGAAATAGAGGATTGTTTTGAGTTATACTTTTTAACAAATTTCTAGTTATATTTGTTGCTGTGAGAGGATATATTTTATGACACTGGTTCTTTAAATTTTATTGAGGATTCATTTGTGTTCTAATATACAGTCAACATATGTGACTCTTCATTGTATGCACAAAAATAGTACTTCTCGAACTTTCTGCGGTGAAGGACAGGTTTAAAAAATTGTTTGTTTCCAGTTGCACACTATTAGTTTTCAAATTTTAATAAAATAAAATACAAAAATCTTATGAAATCATATGTCTCAACAATAGTAAACTGTTAAAAAATTTTAATACTCTCAATTTTCATGTTTATTTCATTGCAGAGAGGTAAAAAACAGGGGCTGACAGGCATCAAGTAACCAGAAAGACTGCGTGTACTTGGTTTGTTAGTCTTCGCACAGCAAATTGAATCACTTTCGTTACAAATTGTATTCTTCTTATGGCCTCTACTACTGTTTATTTTTTTGTCTCTGTTAGGTGGGGAGGGGATGGGTTAAAATCTCCAACAACTAATGTTTTTATATTTATTTATCTCTTCAGTTTGTCAGTTATTTCGCAAATTTTAAAGATACACTGTTAAGTGTATACAGGCTCCCAGCGGTCACATGTTATTTTTATTGGTATAACATTCATCTTTTATTCTTAGGACATTTTTGTCTTGATATTTATTTAGTCAAATATTAAAATTGTCGTTACAGCTTTTTTGTGGGTAATAGTTCTATATTACGTATTTTTCATTCTTCAGTTTAGCCTTTCTTGATTCATTTGGAATGTTGTATTTTTTTAACCAATCTGGAATTATTGGTCTTTTTATTACTGAGTTTAACATTTTCATTTATCATAATTACTACTGTATTGTGATTTATTTCTACCTTAAACTTATGTTTCCAATTTACTATGCTTGTTTTTGATTTTTCTTTCATCATTCTTCTTGAACAGATTAGGTTTAAGTTATGTTAAAATTATTTTATTTTATTCTTATCTTGGTTTCCTAAGATTAGAAACTCATAATTATGTTTACTGATTTCTACTGATTTTTCTAATTTAAGTAAAAGTAATAATAATTAAGGTAAAATTAACAGTACGATGCATGAGTCTTAAGTCTTTAGTCTGATGGGTTTTCACAATTGCGTACACCTCTGTAACCCCCACCTCAAATAAGATACCGACTATTTGTATTACCCCAGAGACCTCCAAGTTCATTCCAAGTCATCTCTCCTATTCCCCATAAATGACAATATTTTCACTTTTGTAGATGACTTTGCCTATTTTTGTACTCCTGAATAATATATTTTATTAATCATATATAATTATATTGTATATATTTATGTATATTATAATATATACAGTGGGAGGCTTCTTTTGTGTAACATAATTGTTTTAAGATTCATTCATTTTTGCAATGATCTCTGTGTGCTTTTTATTGCTGAATAACATCCTATTCTATGAATATATGGCTATATCATGATTTTTTAATAATCCATTCTCCTTTTGGTAAACACTTGGGTTATTTCCAGTTTGGGCTACTATGCATAAAACTATGATCAACATTCTTACCTGTTATTTATTTATTTTGTCGTTAGTTTTTATTTCTTGCAATTAAAAGTCTACCCTAGAATTGCGGAGTCATAGGGTGCATGCACGTTTAACTATGTGAGAACTTGACAAACAGTGCTGGAAATATTGTATCTTGTTACACTTTCACTGGGGTTGTACCAGCCTGCCAGGTGCTCCACTTCCTCACCAACACATGTGCTCTCAGTCTTTTTAGTCATTTCAGTGAGTGTGAAATAGTATCTCATTGAAATTTTAACATTCGTTTCCTTAATGACTAAGGATATGAAAAATCTGTTCATGTGCTTATTGGCCATTATTATATCTCATTTTGTGAAGCGCCTGTTTAAATATTTTGAATATTTAAAAAATTGAGTTGTGTGTCTTTTTATTACCAAACTTGCAAAATTTTTATCTATACAAATCAGATGCATGTGCTACATTTTTTATACAACTTATAATATATTGGTTAGCAGAAATGTTTAGTTTTTATGAAGTCAAAGTAGTCATATTTTTTTGTGGGGCCCTATTTTTGTGTCCTTTCCTAGAAATCTTTGTCTACCTAAGTTTGTAAAAATATTCTGTTATGTGTTCTCCTAGAAACATTATGATTTTTGACTTCACCTTGAAGTCTATGTCTGGTCTTGGATTAATTTTTGTGTATGCAGTGAGATGAGGTCCAAGTGTATTTTTCACCTAGCTGGCTTTTTATTGTTCTGGTGGGATTTGTTAAAAATACATTTCTCCTCCATTGGATTGACTTGGCATCTCGGACAAAAATCACTTGGTAGCATTTCTGAGTCTGTTTCTGTTCTCCCTCATCATCTGCTGTGTTGCCCTCTCTGCCTATCTTTATCTCAATATCAACTCGTCCAGCAGCTTCATAATAAGTCTTGCAATTAGCATTAGTCCTTCAAATTTGTTCTTCTCTTTCAAGATTGTTTTCACTACACTATGTTCTTTCTTTTTCCATATAGATTTTAAAAGCAGCTTATCTATTCCTTAAAAAATATGCTTCTGGGATTTTGATAGTGTTTGCACTGAAGCTATAGATCACTTCAATAATTGACGTCTTTACAACTTTGAGGCTTTTGTTCCAAGAAAATTATATATTTCTCTATCTCTGTTCTATTCATTTAACCTTATTTTCAGATATCCATATTTTCTTCCTAACAAAAGAAGACTTTTAATGTATTGTTATAAACTTTTGATAGCTTTTCTTTTTTATCTATCTTCATATTGTTATAAATGTTATAATTTTAGTTCTGGGTGAATATACATTTATCCCTCTCTTTTTCATTCGTTCTTACTTTTTATGTAAAAACTTCTAACTTCTCTGGTCTCCCTTATTTTTCAAATCTCTTGCAGAAACTCTCTTGGACGTGTATTTTTTGGTCTTCCTCCAAGAATGTTTTCAAGATTGATTTTCCTATAATTAGTCTTCTAAGGTTTTGTGTGTCTGAAAATATTTGTAATTTGTTTCAGATTTTAAATAAAAATTTGACTGAATGCATAACATTAGGTTCAAAGGTTTTTTTTCCGCCTTCCTTAATTTAAAATCATTATTCTTGGATCCAGTGCTGCTATTGAGAATTCTGATGACAAACTTCCCCCTGCCCCTTATTCTTGCTAGGTGATCGGCCGTCTTTCTCTGGAAGCCTTTGGGAAGTCCTCTGACCCCCTGGAGCACTCACAGTTCCCCGCCGTGTGCCAGGAGTGGGTTTGGTCTTCTCTGACCTTCTCGGTCCTCTCTATGCCCTTGCAACCTCACATCTTTCATTTCTATTTTGAATAATTTTCCCATGACCTTTTTGCTCCTGTGGGACTTCTAGTAAGTGAATACGGACATGTCTTATTTTATCCTCCTGACCTCATAATTTTCCTTCCATGTCTCTATTATTCTTATCCTTTTCCGATGCCCTCTGGTAGTTTCACAAACAAGCTTTGTGCCTTGCCTGCATCTATTCAGCATACGCGCTCATCTGCTGTCTGCCTTATTTCAACCACTACGTGTTTCAGCATTTCAGCATTTCAGTATTTCTTTTTAGTCTGGAGGCAGACTACTTGAATTCCAGTCCAGCTTTGCTCCTTTCCAGTTCTGTGGTCTAAAGCAAATTACTTAATTTCCCTGTGCTCTTGTTTTCCAATCCTGAAAATGGGCATTATAATAGCAACTAGCTCTTAAACTCATTGGAGGATTGGCAGAGTTAGTGTTACATACGTCTGTCTAGAGCGGAAAGACCCATCTCCGGGGAGGTGGGTGCATGTGTTGATCGTTACCACCTTTAAAGGCCATCTCTCAGGCATATTTTAAATCACCCCTCTGTATCAACAGCCCCCTTCACGTTCTGCGCATACCTGGGCCGCTGTGGGCAGTCACGTGATGGTTGTGTTCCAGGGTCTGTCACGGCCACCTAGAAGCCTGTGCCTTTGGCATCCATGGTTCTGTTTGGTGATGTGTGTTGGGGACGTGCTGCTCTGTGCAAAGATGGGAGAGAGGAGCTTCAGAGCTGAGAGCCCAGGGGTTCGAAAATCCCTGAAGACCTCCCTCCAGCCCTGTGATTGCAATAAGCCTTTACTCCTCCAGGTTTTTCTCACAGCTCCATGTGGCTCCTCACATACAGGCCTCCGTGTTTCTCAGTTTGCAGTTGGTTCCTGAGGTGGAGCCTAGACCTTGCCAGAACCAAAAGGCCCAGATAAAGCCATTTTCTGTGCATTGTTCTCTCTCTCTCTCTCCACCCCCATTCTCTCTCTCCTCCCTTTTCCCTCTCTCGCTTCCTTCCTTGGCCCTCCCTTCCTCTCACCCTCCGGTCCTCCCTTTTTTCCTTTCTTTTATTTGTACCTCCTGGTTCTTTTCTCCCTACCTTTCTTCCTTATCTTCTTCCTACCTTCTTTTTTTCTCTTTCTTCCTGTATTTCTCTTTCTTCCTATATTTCTCTTTCTTCTTTTTCCCACTGGGTTTCTGTTCCAAACTTCATGTTTCCAATATTAGAAAACAACACGTTGTTTTGACTTAGGATTGTCTTGGAGATGCGGGCTCTTTTTTGGTTCCATATGAACTTTAAAGCAGTTTTTTCCAATTCTGTGAAGAAACTCATTGGTAGCTTGATGGGGATGGCATTGAATCTATAAATTACCTTGGGCAGTATGGCCATTTTCACAATATTGATTCTTCCTATCCATGAGCATGGTATGTTCTTCCATTTGTTTGTGTCCTCTTTGATTTCACTGAGCAGTGGTTTGTAGTTCTCCTTGAAGAGGTCCTTTACATCCCTTGTAAGTTGGATTCCTAGGTATTTGATTCTCTTTGAAGCAATTGTGAATGGAAGTTCATTCCTGATTTGGCTCTCTGTTTGTCTGTTACTGGTGTATAAGAATGCTTGTGATTTTTGCACATTAATTTTGTATCCTGAGACTTTGCTGAAGTTGCTTATCAGCTTAAGGAGATTTTGGGCTGAGACAATGGGGTTTTCTAAATATACAATCATGTCATCTGCAAACAGGGACAATTTGACTTCTTCTTTTCCTAACTGAATACCCTTGATTTCTTTCTCTTGCCTGATTGCCCTAGCCAGAACTTCCAACACTATGTTGAATAGGAGTGGTGAGAGAGGGCATCCCTGTCTTGTGCCAGTTTTCAAAGGGAATTTTTCCAGTTTTTGCCCATTCAGTATGATATTGGCTGTGGGTTTGTCATAAATAGCTCTTATTATTTTGAGGTACGTTCCATCAATACCGAATTTATTGAGCGTTTTTAGCATGAAGGGCTGTTGAATTTTGTCAAAAGCCTTTTCTGCATCAATTGAGATAATCATGTGGTTCTTGTCTTTGGTTCTGTTAATATGCTGGATTATGTTTATTGATTTGCGAATGTTGAACCAGCCTTGCATCCCAGGGATGAAGCCCACTTGATCATGGTGGATAAGCTTTTTGATGTGTTGCTGAATCCGGTTTGCCAGTATTTTATTGAGGATTTTTGCATCGATGTTCATCAGGGATATTGGTCTAAAATTCTCTTTTTTTGTTGTGTCTCTGCCAGGCTTTGGTATCAGGATGATGTTGGCCTCATAAAATGAGTTAGGGAGGATTCCCTCTTTTTCTATTGATTGGAATAGTTTCAGAAGGAATGGTACCAACTCCTCTTTGTACCTCTGGTAGAATTCAGCTGTGAATCCATCTGGTCCTGGACTTTTTTTGGTTGGTAGGCTATTAATTGTTGCCTCAATTTCAGAGCCTGCTATTGGTCTATTCAGGGATTCAACTTCTTCCTGGTTTAGTCTTGGAAGAGTGTAAGAACAAAGCTGGAGGCATCACGCTACCTGACTTCAAACTATACTACAAGGCTACAGTAACCAAAACAGCATGGTACTGGTACCAAAACAGAGATATAGACCAATGGAACAGAACAGAGTCCTCAGAAATAATACCACACATCTGTAGCCATTTGATCTTTGACAAACCTGAGAGAAACAAGAAATGGGGAAAGGATTCCCTATTTAATAAATGGTGCTGGGAAAATTGGCTAGCCATAAGTAGAAAGCTGAAACTGGATCCTTTCCTTACTCCTTATACGAAAATTAATTCAAGATGGATTAGAGACTTAAATGTTAGACCTAATACCATAAAAATCCTAGAGGAAAACCTAGGTAGTACCATTCAGGACATAGGCATGGGCAAAGATTTCATGTCTAAAACACCAAAAGCAATGGCAGCAAAAGCCAAAATTGACAAATGGGATCTCATTAAACTAAAGAGCTTCTGCACAGCAAAAGACACTACCATCAGAGTGAACAGGCAACCTACAGAATGGGAGAAAATTTTTGCAATCTACTCATCTGACAAAGGGCTAATATCCAGAACCTACAAAGAACTCAAACAAATTTACAAGAAAAAAACAAACAACCCCATCAAAAAGTGGGCAAAGGACATGAACAGACATTTCTCAAAAGAAGACATTCATACAGCCAACAGACACATGAAAAAATGCTCATCATCACTGGCCATCAGAGAAATGCAAATCAAAACCACAATGAGATACCATCTCACACCAGTTAGAATGGCAATCATTAAAAAGTCAGGAAACAACAGGTGCTGGAGAGGATGTGGAGAAATAGGAACACTTTTACACTGTTGGTGGGATTGTAAACTAGTTCAACCATTATGGAAAACAGTATGGCGATTCCTCAAGGATCTAGAACTAGATGTACCATATGACCCAGCCATCCCATTACTGGGTATATACCCAAAGGATTATAAATTATGCTGCTATAAAGACACATGCACACGTATGTTTATTGCAGCACTATTCACAATAGCAAAGACTTGGAATCAACCCAAATGTCCATCAGTGACAGATTGGATTAAGAAAATGTGGCACATATACACCATGGAATACTATGCAGCCATAAAAAAGGATGAGTTTGAGTCCTTTGTAGGGACTTGGATGCAGCTGGAATCCATCATTCTTAGCAAACTATCACAAGAACAGAAAACCAAACACCGCATGTTCTCACTCATAGGTGGGAACTGAACAATGAGATCACTTGGACTCAGGAGGGGGAACATCACACACCGGGGCCTATCATGGGGAGGGGGGAGGGGGGAGGGATTGCATTGGGAGTTATACCTGATGTAAATGACGAGTTGATGGGTGCAGCACAGCAACATGGCACAGGTATACATATGTAACAAACCTGCACGTTATGCACATGTACCCTACAACTTAAAGTATAATAATAATAAATAAATTAAAAAAAAAAAAAAAAAAAAAAAAAAAAAAAACAACACGTTGATTTCCCATTGTTTTGCACACTTCCGGGGCCGGCTTCAGTCATGTGTGTACACTGTGACAGAGGAGAGGAGTCCGTGGCAAAATGTGCAGTGCAGTCGCACTCTTTCTGTCATCATGTGTTTACATTTCACTCCCATTGCTTTAACATTCCGTAAAGTAAGTGGAAGTTTTAAAGAGCAAAAAAGTCAAGAACCCCTATGACGCTCTTAAAGAAGGAGAACTATTCCATGCTATTCAAGAAAGAGAACTATTCCATCAGTTGTATGTAAAAGATGTCATCAGAACCTTCCTACATTTAAATGTGGGGTGCGTGCATCTCAGCCTTTAGCCCAGGTGATGCCAGAGGTAAAAATCCAAGAACAGAGTGATGATGCTTGAATTGATTATTTTCAATGTATATTTCCTCTGTATTTTATGATAGAAAAACACTGCATTGAATTTGTGTCTATAAACATTTTTCAAATTCTAATAATTTCTGGCTTTTCCACTGATTGCATATTCATAACACACTCTGTTTCATAGATTGGAAAGGAACTACAATGTCAGCCCCGGACATGCTCACACACCCACTAGGAGAGACACCAGTGCCTGGGATCCATGTATGATTATCTCTAACAGGCTCAGAGGGAGAAAACTCAACCTTGGAAAATTTGAGGTGCACTAACTTCACTGAATGAAGACTTGCTTGGGTCAGCATCTCCATCCTGACTAAGAGTGGGGAGAGGCCATTGTTGCCAAGTGGTAAAGGACCTCCGCAGAGCCCTGCAGATCAAGTCAGCTTTGAACTCATCCAGTTGAGTCTTGGAATTTTAAAATCTGAAAATATAAATCGGTACCCGTCACAGAAAAGTGTTTTAGTACATTTTAAAACCCTGCAGTAGATATAAGCTGAACCCCATTTTCTAGCAAAGACAAGATAGGATGAGTACCTGAAATTCATGGGTTCTGCCGAGCTCACTGCTCTGGTCCTGTTCTACGGACAGGGTCATTACCCTGCATTCATGTGCACTGTGCTGAAAAGTTTGGACCCTCTGCCCCGCAATGCACTTTCTCTTGAACAAAATACTTTGAAAAATACTTCAAACTTTCAGACTCAACTTACAAATCAGTTATGAAACTTTAAATTGAGCAAAAGCTATATAAGATAAGAATCTGTAGACTGGGTGTGGTGGCTGACACCTATAATCCCAGGACTATGGGAGGCAGAGGTGAGTGAATCACCTGAGGTCACGAGTTCGAGACCAGCATGGCCAACATGGAGAAACCCCCTCTTTACCCAAAATACAAAAATTAGTTGGGCATGATGGTGGGCACCTATAGTCCTAGCTACTCGGGAGACTGAGACAGGAGAATTGCTTGAACCCGGGAGGCGGAGTTTGCAGTGAGCCAAGATGGCACCACAGTACTCCAGCCTAGGCGACAGAACGAGACTCCATCTCAAAAAAAAAAAGAAAGAATCTATAGTGTTAGATGAAAAATATATATACGTTTTTATATATGTATATTTATATATTATATATGTATATATTATGTGTGTGTTACATATATTATGTATTGTATATAGATGTCTACTGCACAATTTGAGAAGCTGTAGGGAATTACATCTCATTAATGAAAGTACAATTAATCTCAAAGGAAAGAAGTCCAGAACCAATAATTCCTGAAAAGTTAAAGCTGACATTGTATAAATACATTTTTAAAAATCTTATTAAAATACAGGCTTTCTTTCTCCTTTTTCTTTTCTTTTGTAGCACCTCTGAACAAATACTTCAAATTATATTAACGTGGAAACACGTGTGATGAAGAAAGGGTATTTATGAATGGCAGCCGTAACTACACTTCTGTCTATTAAATAACGAATTCTAAATAAAATTGAAAAAGACATAATAATGCCCATAAATGTAAATTCATGAAGCATATGAGTACAACGCAGAATGTTATAGGCAAACAGGCAGTCTTCACGTGCTAGCAGAGCTCCTAAGCCAGTGCCATTGTGATTAGTTGCTCTTGGTAGCACGGTCTGCAGCTCCCTTTAAAATTCCCCCATGAGCAGGCAGCACACCCAGATTCGAAATTGGGCTCTGCTCCTCACGTAGTGCTTGGGCCTTTTGTTGTGGCACTGTGCTTAGCTCAGTACACTTTTTTGTTTTATGCCTGACTCAGGAAAGCAGGACAAGTTTAGTTTTTGACAGTGCCTTTTTGCACCTTGAGGGGTGGATTGTCTGCAAGAACCTCTTCACTCAGTCTCTGCTTTTGACTTTTTCCTTTGTGATTCCAAAACAAGGCTTGTGAGTAGCACTTACTCAGAGATTTCAGGCTTGGGTTAGCCTTGGACGCATGCAAATAGCTTAAAATGCTGAAATATTCAAATAAATTCTGCAGATGCATGGCTGCGGCGCAATGGCTGAGGCAACTCTGATATCTAGGATCTGCAAAGCTCACGTTTTGCTGTCATTAAGCCTGGAATATTCTCAGCCATCACAGCTTTCATATTACATATTTATAGCATGCAGTAAACCTCTGCTTTGCTTTCAGAGCTGGTGGGAGGAATGAAAAATACACATAAATGGAGAGAATCCGTGCCAAGGCAGTGGGTCAGGTACAGCTCACCTCGTCTCATCAGGAAGAGGTGGGGTGCATTCATTCCCGGCCCCCTCCTGTCCTATCTCATGAGTTTAAAGAGATTTCTAAAATTGAGTCGCCAACCTGGAGTGAACTTTACTGCTGATACTAGTGCGACCTTGCAAGGTAATTAGCACGCTTCCTGCGTGTCCGAAGGGGGTAGAGAGGGGGTCTGTCATCTTTCAAGCATTGAAATATCTCTTTCTTGTTGAGGAAAATTTTAATGAAAGGTGCCATTAAAATGGAAGTCTTTTGTTCATGCTTAGAATGTCTCAGTGTGGGGCCTCTCCTCACACATTTGAATGCCACCCTCCAGAGAGCACAGCCTGGGAGGTTCCAGGGAGCCAAAAGCTGGTGACCATTGATTCCTTCCCTTCTCCACAGGGACTAAGATGGGACAAGCGAGAGTGCGAAGAGATGCATTATGGAATCCTTTGAGGTGGAAAACGTGCTTCCTAGATGCGGAGCCCAAAACAGGAAATCATTTTTGGGGGGTGGTCAAATAGGGGGAGGCACGGCACAACATCAGTGTCCAATGCCAAACCCAGAGTTGGGGAACTCTACCTTCCAATGCTGGGTGAAGCTCTTCCTCTTCACTACAATTTCAATTCGTGCTCTCTCCACAGAAGCGTAAATGTCCTCCGCTAGGTTCATTGATCATAACGTTGATTTCCAGGGGAAGAACGTCTAAAATGGGTCACTAGAGGGACGCGTGATCCAATGATTCAAGTAGGGGGATGCCTAAATAGGGGAGTGAAAATATCCTTACTCTACGAAGTGATGGCAGAATTGTGAGCGTGAGCTATGGGTCTCACGCTGTATGAACCGAATCTCATACTATGTTCCTTGTTCAGGAAATTATGGTATTTGATTATTTAAATACATGTCTAAACCACTTGATTCTACATTTTAAAATTACTTATATTATACGGCTACTCTATGTACTTCTCAGACTATCTACTAGGGTGAACCTAGTATTATCACTGAATACACATAATATTTGAATCTACTGTAGACCATAATTGGCAAGAAAATAAAATAGTCTTCCGATCTTAATAGGTACAAATCTCACACTCACATTTATGGTTTTGGTCATCTATGAAATATTAAAAGTAAAGACAATATTCCACGCCCAGCGGAGAGGATCACTTGCCCTTGTACACCTTACCTCATAGCGAGTGTGCTGTGTACTCTTGGCAGGTGACCTGTGATGGGCTGCCCTGATTGAATTCCACAGGCAAACACTTAGAGAGCAGACGTGTGTACCCTGTCCTGGGATGCACCAACAAGCAGGTATGAAGTTTTGATGACAATCCATTCTCCCCTCAAGATTTCATTCTTGAACTAGGGGATCTCTGTTGGATGTCACCATGGTGTCAAGCTGAGAGCACAGGTGTTGGGACAGATTGTCTGGGTCTGAGTTCTGACTCTTTCACTCACTAGCTGCATGAATCTTTGGGCCTCAGTTTTCTCATCTGTAAAATTGGAATAGCTATCTCACAGGCTTATTTTGACAATTCAGGGCCTCAATAATTGGGAGGAACTTTGAGGATTACCTGGAACATAGAGGGTGTTATGTGAGCAGCTGATAAAATAAAATATACCTAAGATCTGTTACAGCTTGCTATGAAGCAGTGGTCAACAGAGGTTAATGGTAGCAGTTTGTGTTTTGGAGTTCCAGGGAATTATGTCAGAATATGAATTCAAGATGAAGGCAAACACTCTGTTCCAGCAAACCTTCCACACCTGTCATGGTTGATTCTAGGCATCCACTTGGCTGGGTTAAGGGACCCACAGGTAGCCAGCAAAACATTATTTCTGGGTATGTCTGTGAGGCTATTTTTCAAAGAGACCGGCATTTGAATCACTGGACTGAGTAAGAAAATTTCACCTTTCCCCTGTGTGGACAGGCACCAGCCAAACAGCTGAGAATCCACATACAAAGAAAAGGCAGAGAATGGGCAAATTTGCTCTCTCTTTCTTGGAGCTGGGACACCTGGAGGTCTGATGTTCTCCTGCCCTTGAACATAAGAACTCCAGGTTCTCAAGCCTTTGGATTTAGACCAAGACACACTGCTGGCTTCCCTGGTCCTCCAGCTGGCACAGAGCATATTTTGGGACTCTTTAGCATCTGTAATCACATGAGCCAATTCCCTTAGTAAATATTCTCTTCCATTTCTCTATGTATCTATCTATCCATCCATCAATCCATTCATCTATCTATTTTCGATCTATCTATTCATCCATCCATCCATCCATGCATCTATCCATTTATCCATGCATCTATTTTCTATCTATCCATTCATTCATCTATCTAGCCATCCATCTGTGAATCTATTATCTATTTATCTATCTAACATTTATCTATTTAGCCTTCCATCTATCTATTCAGCCTTCCATCTATCTACTCATCTATCTACTCATTATCCATGCAGCTATCTATTTTCTATCTATCCATCCATTCACTCATCTAGTCATCCATCCATCTATGGATCTGTTTTATATCTATCTATCTATCTATCTATCTATCTATCTATCTATCTGTCTGTCTGTCTATCTATTCATCTATACACCCATCCATCTATTCATCTATCCATCAATCCATCCATGCATCTGTCTCTTTTCTTCCTTCGTATCTTCTTTGTTTCTTTCATCAATCAATCATCAATCAATCTATTCATTCATCCATCCATGCATCTATGTATCCATTCATCCATGTGTCTATTTTCTATCCATCCATTCATCATTCTAACTACCCATCCATTCATAAATCTATTTTCTTTCTATCTATCTATCTATCTATCTATCTATCTATCTATCTATCTATCTATCCATTCTATTGGCTCTGTGTCTCTGGAGAACCCTGATAATACACACCTCAGCGTTCTCCTCCCCTGGGGCACACTTTTGTATCTATCAATGAACAAAGCCCAGCTTCGTTATTTGCTTGTCCTTATGTTTGTCTTTTTCACACACCTTCAAGTCAGGCAGGATGCTTTTTAAATTGATTGTGGGCCCTTAAGGTGGCTTTTCGCAGAATAGCAGACCTCACAGGTAGAAGTGTGTGATGTGTGTTGCCCAGAGTGGGGCACTTTGGCCTATGTAACCTGCTAGGACAAGTAACAAAATTCAGAGATTCTTGAGGACAGGGAGGGTATTGGCATTAGTAAGTTGATCATTTTCATATGGTTCAGAATGAACCAGAATTCCTTCCATATCCCCTGGGATATTCTGTGTGAAGTGGTCCAGGTACCGGGAGCTGGCAGATAATGCCTTTCCCTAGGGTCCATTATGCTGCAAGCAGGTATGGGCCTATCAGGCTGAACTTTGTTCTTCTTTGAAGAAATGGAAGACTCTAGAACATTGTTAAGGACATCAATTTTTCTATGGAAAACAACCTAAAGCAAAACAAAACAAAAATACAAAGCACGGTTAAGGGAGAGTCATTTTGTTTATACTGGAAGGAATTTTCACTACTTCTTAGTCTTTGGTTTTCTAGAAAGTGATGGGAGAGCCAGTGGCTGCTGCGGCTCCTTCTCAGGATAGTGGGGTGGTATGATAGTGACGTGAAGTTGCCTGGCGATGACCCATTCTCCTTCCCTCCACCCACATTTTAGATGTGAGGACACTCAGTTCTATTGGAGGTTGAAGATTGGGCATTTTACTATTAAATGTCCCGCTTCTCTTCAGAGTATCACAAGCTTGACCATATAGCTACAGTCTGGAAAGACTGACAGCAAGCCTTAATATTTCCAATGACTTCCTTTCCCATCTATGATATTTGCGGGTTTAAGATCATGGTGAAGATGTTGTTTACAAATTAAGACTGCTTTTGTAAACAGCATGAAGTAGGAAGGTTTAATCAGAACATTAGAGTACTCCCAAGTTCAAATTCATCTCTGTAAAATGTGCCAACATTGAGAGATGTGCGTGAGAAGAGTGAAGTCTGAGTCAGACTTACAAGTTAAATTTTTTACCTTAGGAAACTCATTTTATTCATTTTTTTTGGGAAAAGGAATTTGAGGTAGAGAAGATTGGAAAAGGACCTCTCACAAGGAGCTGGCGGGAGGCAGGATGCTCTGATCCCAAACCTGGGATAGAAAGACCGAGCTCCCAGGGAACTTACTCAATACTCCACCAAGCCATTCTAAAGGGGGACCACTTCTACTCGGAATCTGCAGAGGAGTCCTTGCTGGCTGACTCTTCTGACTGTACCCTTGAAGATCACTTAGACCCAACAGAGTTCAGAACCTGCTACCCACAAATAGGAGAGCTTGAAGTGTTGAATAATTTAAGCTGAAGTGATTTGAGAAGAGCAGGTGCGGTAGCATTCTCTGACCGCCTCCTTCTCCCCTGAGAAAAAAGACACAGATCGTCATGGGAGAGATGCTTTCCCTGTGCTAGGAGGGAAGGAGCATCCTTATCTCAGGAGACAGAGGGTCTCCTGGAGGAATCCCGGTGAGCAGGCCTTGTTAAGCTTCCCCACGGACCCCCCCGGTGTATACCCTTTGTCTTACCACATCTTTCCTTGACTTTCCACATCTTTCCTGGACTTTCCACTTTTCATCAAACCTGGTATGAAAACCTCAGGTTTAATGGTGCCTTTGGGTCTTTGTTTCCTTATGAAGTCTTCTGTATCATGTAAAAATTATATTAAATGAATGTGTGCTTTTCGCTTGTTAATCTATCTTCTGTTAGTCTAATCTACAGGGCTTCAGCTGGAGAACCTAGGAGGATGGTAGGAAAAATAATTTTTTGCCCCCTACCAATGACACTGTCATATCAGCGGCTCAGACCACATGGGCGTATATGACTTAGAAGGGTCCAGACCTTCCCCTCTGCAAGGACCAGGAGAGACATCACGGGTCCTTGTCGTTTCCATCTGATTGCCATTGTTCTAAGGGAAATAGGAACAGGAGGAAAAAGGAAAGCATTCTCCAAAGAAGTGTCTGCATCATCCTTTTGTGCTCACTTGGAGCTCCAAGTGAGTTGTCTGTTAATTGTTTGCATTGTAAAATCCTTAATTCAAACTCTTGAAGTTCTAATCCAAAATATCATAATGTGTGTTTACATTGCTGTAGGGTTAATACACATTTTTTGGTCATTTTTGAAAGTATCAGAACTGGCATATTCAAACTATTACATCTTTCAGTATAATACTTTGGAAGAATTTAGAAGTCATAAATTATCCCTTACTCAAAGATAGCACAGGGTATGGGTCTCAAGGGGCCTTCTAAAAATGGAGGAAAATCCAAGCGGTGCCACTTAGAAAGAATTAAAACAAATAGAAGGGAAACAGAGAAGCAGCAATCAAGTTCAAAGGGTCAGGAGGGAGATGAGAAACAGCCCTGGCCTGGGAGACCAGAGGAGACAGAGCCTGGGCTTGCTGCCCAGACAGTGTGGGCCCAGGTCTTGCAGGAGGGTCCTTCCAGCCACAGAAAGGCACAGAGCTGGGGAGACTTTCAGAACCCCACATGCGGGGAGCTGCCCATGGAACTGGCACCAAAACTGCCCCGTGAGCACGCAGCAAAAATGTTAAGAGTGACTTTTTAAAAAATTGAGTTTACGAAACTCCCCAGTGAGGTTACCACATCAGTCAACAGACTTGGCTCTAAATCACTTTTGCCATTTCCAAAAATCAAAATGCAGCTTTCTATCACGGAGGTTGCAAACCACTGAGAATACTGACATTACTTAATCTCATCAAATCCCAGCTGTTTCATCTGTAAAATATAACAACAACAACAAGAACTAAGCCATGATATCAAAGCAAACAAACATGCAGAAAACAAAGGACAATTCTCTAGTACTGGGTAAATAAATTGAGATTCAACTGTGCTTCTGACAGTATCAGGCATGGGGTAGCCCCTCCCTGAATGTTTATTTTGTTTTCCTTTGCTATGCTGCGAACTCTGGAGAGGATTCTAAATGACACATTCTAGGAATGTTCTGAGCCACACCAGTGTTAGTGGAAACAGGAGGTTGTGTAGGTGAGGGTGAGTGGTTACGGTGGCTCTTCCCCTTGTCCACCAGCCTCGCCATCCTGCTGTCCTTTCCATTCATCATGTTCTTTACACACATACATGGACCAACCCAAGTGCAATTCCTGGAAGGGCTGTGTTAAATTATTTAAATGAATTAAAGTAACTGCATTTAAAAAAATCAAGAAAAATGCAATTTCAAAATTTAGCATTTGAGGCAAACTATTCAAAATCCAAAAATGGAAAAGGATTTTTACCTGCTGCTGCTTTGACTTTACCACAAAAGTCATTTATTTTTATGTGGTGAAATTGAAGACTGCCAACTTTTTGGTTGCAAGGATGAATGGACACAGAAAAACATCTACGCATATGCTCATGAGTTTGTGATGAGTATAAAAAACAAATGTACTAAATTCTTAAGATTGACGTAAGACATACTTTACATAAAGCCACATTACTTTATTTGTATTTCATTTTTATTTATTTGTGTATTTTTGGGATGGAGTCTCACTCTGTAGCCCAAGCTGGAGTGCAGTGGTGCAATCTCAGCTCACCGCAACCTCCGCCTTCTGGGTTCAAGCGATTATCCTGTCTCAGTCTCCCGAATAGCTGGGATTACAGGTGTGTGTCACCATGCCTGGCTAATATTTTGTATTTTTAGTAGAGATGGGGTTTCTCCATGTTGGTCAGAGTGGTCTCTAACTCCCGACCTCAGGTGATCTGCCCACCTTGGCCTCCCAAAGTGCTGGGATTACAGGCATGAGCCACCATGCCCAGCCAAAGCTACATTACTTAAAAAAAAATAAAAAGGCCAACTTTTCCCTGTCGTATCCTGTAGGAGATTAACAAACCCACTGCACAGTATTATGGCATTTCAATAAGTGCAAAACATGCCATACTAAATTTTATTTTTCAGATGTAGAAAACTAATTTAGGAATTGTTTTTATAACTGCTTAATGACTCCCTCTGCCCGTCTTTGGGTGGACTTTATTGATCACACATTGCCATAAACTTCCCACATTGAGAAGTTGAACTTGACATTAGGGCGCTTGCTCCCCAGTCTGTGATTCGCAGCCCAGAAACGGTTGTTTCCAGGTGGAGGCGGGCTGGACTCTTTCTAAACACTCCACTGTAGGCTTGCTCTTTGGAACAATGTTCTCCTAAGAGTTCGTGTTCCCTGCTTAGAGATTTTCCAGGTTATATTCCATTAAGACTTTACTCTTATAATATTTTTAACTTTTCTATAAAGATGTGCAATAAACACAAGCGAGGTAATAGGAATAAGAGCTGTCAGGAAGCCAGGGCTCAGCATAATTTCTGAAAATATGAGCCCTTGATGGAGATGAATGGTTCTACTTCCACATGGCTTATTGTTGCCTTTAGCCTCTAGTGTAATAGCAACTATTAGGATTTTAATATATGGATTGAAAGGCTATTTGCTTCATATTTGATGAAATATTAACATTGCTCCTGAAATATGTTATAAATGCTGTGCTAATACGTCTTGATGAATTACATTATGTACAGGTTAGTCTTAGCGGTTCCATTCTCACTTCAGAGAGTTATTACCGTATGTCATGGAAACACTTTAAATTTATGTTTAAAACTGTAAAGTCTTCTACTTAAATATGTTATTAATTTTTAAAGTTCTGTTTTAGAATAACTATATATTTGTAACCAGAAGTGCAGTAAAAAAAATAAATTTGTATCTGAATTGGAGCAGTTGCTAAACGAACCAGGAAAGAATTACTTAGAGGAGACCTTCTTTTTTGAGTAGATCTTTGTTTGCAGCTCTGTTTAAGAGGACCACAAGAGGGATTTTTGCTTTTCACCTCCCAGTGCATTTAGGGGAAACTTTTGCTTAGGGATAATTTCTTGCTGAGGACGAGGGGAGGGAGAGAAAATGCTGGTCGTTCAGCAAACAGAAAACGGAGAGTGTGACTGGCTGGCTCGTGCTCCCTTAAATTCTAATGTTGGAGTCCTGACCTCCACTACCTCAGAGTGTGACTGTTTTGGAAACAGAGTCTTTCAAGACGTAACTGCAAGTGAAACAAAGTCTTTAGGGTGGACTTAATAAACTGATGTCCTTTTGTTTGTTTTTTTAATTTTTAAGTTTGGGGTACATGTGCAGGTCTGTTACATAGGTAAACTTGTACCATGGGTTTTTTTTTTCTTTTTGTACAGATTATTTCATCACCCAGGTATTAAGCCTAATACTCAGTTATTTTTCCTGATCCCCTCCCTCCTCCCACCCTCCACCCTCAGACAGGCCACAGTGAGTGTTGTTCCCCTCTATGTGTCCAAATGTTCTCATCATTTAGCTCCCACTTACAAGTGAGAACATGAAGTATTTGGTTTTCTGCTCCTGCTTTAGTTTGTTAAGGATAATGGCCTCCGGTTCCATCCATGTCCCTGCAAAGGGCATTATCTCATTCTCTTTTTATGGCTGCATCTTATTCCATGGTATCTATGTACCACCATTTCTTTATCCAGCAAAAGAAACTATCAACAGGGTAAACAGACAACCTAGAGAAGGGGGGAAAATCTTTGCAAACTGTGCATTCAACAACGACCTCATACCCAGCATCTACAAGAAACTTAAACAAATTTACGAGAACAAAACAAGCAACCCCATCAAAAACTGGGCAAAGGACATGAACAGACACTTTTCAAAAGAAAACATCCATGTGACCAGCAAGCATATGAAAAAAAGGCCAACATCAATGATGTCCTTTTAATGAGATATTAGCACACAGAGAGGATGGTCCTGTGAGAGACCTCTGAAGACCCAGAGAGAAGATGGCTGCCAACAAGCCAAGGACAGAGGCCTCAGAAGGGACCAACCTTGCCGAGCCCTGGATGTTAAACCTCCAGCCTCCAGAACGGTGAGAAATCAATTATGTAAATAAATGTCTGTGAATGAAGCCACAGAGTCTGCGGGGATGTGTTATGGCAGCCCCAGAGAGCAAACAGAGATGGCAACTTGTTAGAGGTGTAGGCCCTTAGTGAGACATTCATTCATGAAACTATTAGGAGGAGATGTTTATATAAACATGTTACCTCATAACATAATATTTGAACCAAGGTGTGAGTTACAATATGGAAAGTCAGGAAACCATGCTGAGAGTTTAGATGTTCTGAGGACGCTCCTGTCCTGCATCTATGTGGTTCTTTTCTTTTATAAATTTAATTTTACTTTAAGTTCTGGGATACATGTGCAGGATGTGCAGATTTATTCCATAGGAAAATGTGTGCCATGGTGGTTTGCTGCACCTTTCAACCTGTCACCTAGCCATTAAGCCCCACATGCATTAGTTGTATACCCTGATGTTCTCCCCAGTCCTGCACCCCCAACAGGCTCCAGTGTGTGTTGTTCCCCTCCCTGTGTCCATGTGTTCTCATTATTCCACTCTCACTTATAAGAGAGAACATGCAGTGTGTGGTTTTCTGTTTCTCTGTTAGTTTACTGAGGATAATGGCTTCCAGCTCCATCCATGCCCCTGCAAAGGAGATGATCTCATTCTTTTTTATGGCTTCATAGTATTCCATGGTGTATATGTACCACATTTTCTTTATCCAGTCTATCATTGGTGGACATTTGGGTTGATTCCAACTTTGCTATTGTGAGTAGTGCTGTAATGTATGTCACATATGCCTGCGTGTATGTTAATAATAGAATGATTTCTATTACTTTGGGCATATACCCAGTAATGAGATTGCTAGGTCAAATAGTATTCCTGGTTCTAGGTCTTTGAGAAATTGCTATACTGTCTTTCACAATGGTTGAATTAATTTACATTCCCACCAACAGTGTAAAAGTGTTCCTATTATTACTCAACCTTGCCAGCTTCTATTGTTTCTTGACTTTAATATTAGGTTGGTGCAAAAGTAATTTCAGGTTTTGTCATCAAAAGTAATGGCAAAAACCACAATTACTTTTGCATCAACCTAATAATTGCCATTCTGCCTGGCATGAGATGGTGTCTCACTGTGGTTTTCATTTGCAGTTCTCTAACGATGAGTGATGTTGAGGTTTTCTTTCATGTTTCTTGGCCACAAGAATGTCTTTTTTTTTTTTTTTTTGATAAGTGTCTGTTCAGGTCCTTTGCCCACTTTTTAATGAGGTTGTTTGCTTTTATTCTTATAAATTTGTTTACGCTCCTTGGAGATTCTGGATATTAGGTCTTTATCAGATGGATAGATTGCAAAAGTTTTCTCCCATTCTGTAGACAAAGAAGACATCCATGTGACCAGCAAGCATATGAAAAAAAGCCCTATTCTGTAGGGTGTCCATTCACTGTAATGATAGTTCTTTTGCTGGGCAGAAGCTCTTTAGTTTAATTAGATCCCATTTGTCAACTTTTGCTTTTGTTGCAATTGTTTTTGGTGTTTTCGTCATGATATCTTTGCCGGTGCCTATGTCCTAAACGATATTGCCTAGGCTTTCTTCTAGGGTTTTATAGTTTTGGGTCTTATATTTAAGTCTTTAATCCATCTTGAGTTAATTTTTGTACAAGGTGTAAGGAAAGGCTCCATTTTCAGTTTTCTGCATATGGCTAGCCAGTTTTCCCAGCACCATTTATTAAATAGGAAATCCTTTCCCCATTGCATGTTTTGGTCAGGTTTGTCAAAGACTGTAGATATGTAGTCTTATTTCTGAGCTCTCTATTCTGTTCCACTGGTCTATGTGTCTGTTTTTGTACCAGTACCATGCTGTTTCTGTTACTGTAGCCTTGTAATATAGTTTGAAGTCAGGTGGCATGATGCCTCCAGCTTTGTTATTTTTGCTTAGTATCATCTTGGCCACTTGGGCTTTTTTTTGGTTCTGTATGAATTTTAAAGTTTTTTTTTCTAATTCTGTGAAAAACGTCAATGCTATTTTAATAGGATTAGCGTTGAATCTACAAATTACTTTGGACAGTATGACTATTTTCATGTTATTGATTTTTCCTATCCATGATCATGGACTGTTTTTCCATTTGTTTGTTTTTTCTGATTTCCTCAATCAGTGGATTGTAGTTCTTCTTGAAAAGGTCTGTCACTTCCCTTGTTAGCTGTATTCCTAGGTATTTTATTCTCTTTTTAGCAACTGTGAATGAGAGTTCATTCATGATTTGGCTCTATGCCTGTCCATTGTTGGGGTATATGAATGCTTGTGACTTCTGCACATTGATTTTGTATCCTGACACTTTGCTGAAGTTGCTTTTCAGCTTAAGAAGCTTTTGGGATGAATTGAGGGTTTTTTTCCAGATATAGGATCATATCATCTGCAAACAGAGATAATGTAACTTTCTTCCTACTTGAATACCCTTTTTTATTTCTCTTGCCTGATTGCCCTGGCCAGAACTTCTAGTACTATGTTGAATAGGAGTGGTGAGAAAGGTCATCCTTGTCTTGTCCTGGTTTTCAAGGGGAATGCTTCCAGTTTTTGCCCATTCAGTATGATATTGGCTGTGGGCTTGTCATAAATGGCTGTTATTATTTTGAGGTATGTTTCGTCAATACCTAGTTTGTTGAGAGTGTTTAATATGAGAGGATGTTGAATTTTATTGAAGGCCTTTTCTGCATCTATTGAGATAATCATGTGGTTTTTGTCTTTAGTTCTGTTTATGTGATGAACTACATTTGTTGATTTGCATATGTTGAAACCGACTTGCATTCCCGAGGCCGAAGCCAAACTGATAGTGGTATTAAGCTTTTTGATGTGCTGCTAGATTCGGTTTGCCAGTATTTTGTTGAAGATTTTTGCATATATGTTCCTCAGGGATACTGACCTGAAGTTTTCTTTTTTGTTGTTGTATCTGCCAAGATTTGATATCAGGATGATGCTCGTCTCATAAAATGAGTTAGGGAGAAGTCTCTTTTTCAATTGTTTGGAATAGTTTCAGTAGAAATGGTACCAGCTCTACTTTGTACCTCTGGTAGAATTCAGATGTAAATTCATCTGGTCTTGGGCTTTTCTTGGTTGGTAGGGTATTTATTACTGGCTCAATTTCAGAACTTACTATTGGTCTACTCAGGGTTTCAACTTTTTTCTGATTCAGTCTTGGGAGGGTGTGCAGGAATTCATTAATTTCTTCTAGATTTTCTAGTTTACTTGCATAGAGGTATTTACAGTATTCTCTGATGGCTGTTTTTATTTCTGTGCGGTTAGTGGTGATATCCCCTTTATCCTTTTTTTGTGTCTATTTGATTCTTCTTTCTTTTGTTCTTTATTAGTCTAACTAGTGGTCTATGCATTTTATTTTTTTCATAAAACACCTCCTGGATTCATCAATTTTTGAAGGGTTTTTCATATCTCTATTTCTTAGTTCGGCTATGATCTTTGTTATTTCTTGTCTTCTGCTAGTTTTGGAGTTTGTTTGCTCTTGCTTCTCTAGTTCTGTTAGTTGTGATGTTAGCATGTCGATCTGACATCTTTCCAGCTTTTTGATGCAGGCATTTTGGGTTATAAATTTCCCTCTTAACACTTTTTTTAGCTGCATTCAAGAGATTCTCATATGTTGTCTCTTTGTTCTCATTGGTTTAAAAGAACTTCTTGATTTCTGCCTTAATTTCATTATTACCCAGAAGTCATTCATGAGCAGGTTGTTCAATTTCCATGTTGCTGTGTGGTTTTGAGTGATTTTCTTAATCTTGAGTTCTATTTTGATTGTGCGGTGGTCTGAGAGAGACTGTTTGTTATGATTTCAGTTCTTTTGCATTTGCTGACGAGTGTTTTACTTCCAATTATTTGATCGATTTTAGAGTAAGCTCTATGTGATGCCGAGAAGAATGTATATTCTGTTGTTTTTGGGTGGAGAGTTCTGTGGATATCTATCAGCTTCATTTGATCCAGAGCTGAGTTCAGGTCCTGAATGTCCTTGTTAATTTTCTGCCTCAATGATCTGTCTAATATTGACAGTGGGCTGTTAAAGTCTCCCGTTATTATTGTGTGGGAGTCTAAGTCTCTTTGTATATCTCTAAGAACTTGTTTTATGAATCTGGGTGTTCCTATATTTGGTGCATATACATTTAGCATAGTTAGCTTCTCGTGGAGGAGCATGGCTGGTGCAGGCCAGCACAACACACACACACACACAAACACACACACTCTCTCTCTCTCACACACACACTCACACACTCATCCACTCACACATTCACACACACACAGCCTCATGCACACACACACTTATCCACTCTCTCTCACATACATACTCTCATACACTCACATACACACTCACACACTCACACATTACACACAGACTCAGTTACTCACACACACACACTCATCCACTCACACACACTCACACACTTAAACTTATACACTCACACATGCACTCACACACACACCCATACACTCACACAAATACACCCACATACATCACACACATACACACACACACTCTCTCTTACACTCATAAACACCCACTCCTACACTCATACATTCACACATACAGCCTCATACATACACTCATCCACTCTCACACATACACTCTCATACACCCACACACACCCATACACTCACACATTCATACACACACAGACTCATACACTCACACACATACACACACTCATCCACTCTCACATACACTCACACACTTACACTTATACACTCACACACTCACACCCATACACTCATACATCCTCACACACATACACTCATATACTCACACTCTCAACCACCACACACTCATACACTCATATGCGCACACACACACACTCATACTCTAGCACACACACTCACATGCTCACACACATACACTTATATGCTCACACACAAACACACTTATACTCTAGGATACACACACTCATACACTCTCTCACACACACACTCTCACTCTAGCACACACACACTCACACACACTCTCCACTGCGTGGTGTGCCAGGTCCCCTTTTGTCATTTCAACAGTTGCCCCATCTGCCTCTTAGCCATGACTAATGGAAAACTCATCACATGGTGCCCATCTCTTCCACACACTGCCCTATTCATTGCACCAGTGCCTGAGTGCCAGGCACAGTACCAGGTGCTGGGACCCTGTTGGGTTATGCTGCTACTTCATCTGTGTCTGCTGTCTTGTGGGGTGAATGGACACCTGCATGTCTCTGCTCCAAGCAGCGGGGTGGGAGCTGCGAGCACAACATGGTGAGTGTGGCATTATCTCCTGGAAGACTCCTAGTAATGATACTAATTACCTCATATCATCTGGGGCCACTTGAACTGGTTTTCTGGTTCCAGGCCCAGTGCTCTTCATCCTCATCATTCTGTGAGTCAGCTGGTTTCTTCCCAGATGGGCTGTGCTCCTGCCTGTAGATGCCTCTCTCAGTACAAGGAGTCCCCTTTGCATTCGCCACACAGACGTGCTTTCTTCGAAAGAAAACCTTCTTTAGGATCAGAGACCTCATAATTTTTTCTTGCCATACTTTGGATTGGCAGGAACCAGTTTAATAAAACCCAAGGTTTATACGCTTGTTAGTGGGAAATAGCACAATGTCAAAACAAAGCAAAGCAAATCCTTTTATCTAACAGTTTAGCGTGGATTTCTGAGCCCACATAAGCCTTTGAGAGCCTTCTTGTCATCGTCATGCTCTAGTCTCTGGTATTAGGTTTTTGAAGGGAGGTCACTTTCCAAAGGGCTAACAACCTTGGACACTGGAAAAGTGGGGAAAGCCTATGTGTTCAACCCCTTGACCTTTGTTTCAGAGAATGGCTGTGTGTGTTGTGATTATGTTTAAGGTTGTATCACATGTAATTGTTTCTAAGGAGTAACATGAAGCTGTCATAGGAATTATCCGAGGAAAGCATCTTGTTATCTGAAGTATCACTGTTAAAGAAATCAGTGAGAGTTTCTGCATCCTGGGGGTGCAGGGGCCCCAGGAATGAGCACCCTTGAGTGGGGCAGACATCCCCAGCAAAGACATCACCATAGTTGTCCAGTAAACAGTCCCCCTGAACAGTCTACTAGCTCCTTTACCGTTTCTCCAACTAGCATCTGGTTCTAGAAATGACTATTAACTACCTCCTCAAATATTATAAGCAATGAAATATTTTGATTTCTTAGAACAATTAACATTTGTCTCTGTGAGGAAGAGGAGGAAAAAAGAGTGAGCGAGGTCCACATGGTCTAAAGGGTGCTTGTTTGCAAAAGATCAATGACTTCAATGGACTGAAACAATCTTTTTTTAAAAAAAAATTACATAGAATAATTTCTAAGATCAGAATTACTGTGCTTAATGTCTCCATTTTTTGCTAGCTCATTGTTCTGAAAACATTTTCTCCTGGGAGTATTCAGATGTTACTATATGTGCTGCCGAAGTGAGCACAAGGTCTTCAGATTTTACACACTTGAAACTGAAGCATGATGTAAGTAAAAACTGTGCTACGGTTTACATGTTGTCGAATCTGTTGCTTTTCACTTCACCCTGTTTCACCCTTTTGCTGTGGTTTTGCTTTCTTACAGTGGCTGACTTGCACATGTTTTAACAGAGTGGGGGCTGATTCATCAAACAATTCAAGGGGCAAAGAAAAAGAAGCCCCTTTCATTTGCCGTTTTTGGGTGATCCACCAGCCTTCTTGGCTACCGGCAGCTGGCCCCCGCATTACCACTGGGCTTGACTTGTGTCTCGTAATCTCAGTTGCGCCTGGTGTCATTTTCTTATATAACCATGTCTTTATTAAACGCAGGGTAAGGGGTGGAGAACCACAAGCTTTGAAAGGGAATTCTCTTTGTTGGCTATTACAGCTCACACTTGGATTTGTGGTGTTACCATTCGTGCGTTACTATAGGGTAGAAAACTATTTCCATGGATGGAAATTGTCAACCCCCAATTGTGGCTGTTTCTTCACCATGGTTTTATGTGATTTGACTTTTTTCTCTAAGTGGCTGTTTATGTTATGCATGAAATCATTCTGTTTGCCTCTGGGATTTGTGTGATATGAGGGCAGCTAACTGTTTTTGTTAGGATGGTTAGTAAAGTGATATATTGTCATGAAAGGATTAGGGGGCATTTTGAAAACTGACCTCGAATGCTACTTGTGTGCACTGCAGATTTGGAGTGAGGCTGTTGAACATTTATCATATCATAAAGTTAGGCATCTGTCCCCACTTACGTGTCACAGTTTGGGTTGTTTAACACAAAGATTGCCCTGCTGCAAGGCTCTTGCAGATATAACCTGAGAAACTCAGGCTTTGATGCTTTGAATCTTGAAGGATTTTTTTTTTTTCGTTTTTTGATTTCGTTTTTTGACTGTCACAACTACTTATGATGGAGCTGAGTTTGACAGGTATAATAGAATGAGAGAAAAATGAGCACAACATGGAGAGCTTAGGGAAGTTTCAGAAGAGAGCTCCAAAATGATACAAGATTTGAACATAAATCCCCTTGAGAGAAGCTTAAATACATTTTGCTTTTTTTTGAAAAAAAAAATATATATATATCTGAGGATGGAGTTAATAATTGTGGCTGGGTCTGCATAACAGACTTCAGATGGCTGGGCTTGGGGGCAACAAAAATGAAATGGCCTATTTAGTGATGTTTTCAACCACTAAATGTCTGGTTGCAGGCTCAAACCAAACACCAAACCACAGTCTCCACCTACCCCTAACGTGGCGCCTTCCCTGCTACTCTTGTCCAAGGCCTCACCAGCGAGAGGGTTTTGTTCTATGAAGCTTACTTAAACTTGTTTTTCTTTCATTCTTCCCCTTTTAGAAAAAGTTTCGTGGTCACTCAATTTTTCTTTTAAATTAATTTTGGCTGTAGCTTATTGACAACCATGATGGGTAAATGTTATATGGACCATTTCATCATGGTACACATCTGTAGAGATAAAAAATGTCACCAAAACTATGACTTGAAAATAAAATGCTTACAGTGCTGGTGTGGGTGTACACTGGAGGATGCAGCCTGAGTCCAAGACGCCCTTTACAGCCTTCTCAGAGTCCCACAGGAGCCCAGAAACATTGATTTTCTGCATGTAAACTAGGACATCCTTTTCTTCTTCTATTCAACAGTAAGTGTCATTTTAACAGTGAGATTTGCACTACTGACTGCTAGACCAGCTTATGTCATCATTGAATACATGAAAAAAATCTTAACAGGAGGGAACCAATACTCTTCAATTTATTCTATAGCTGCAACTCCTTGGAACTTCTGCATCCCAGTCATGGAGACCCACATTCAAGTGCAGATTGATCTTTACTGATCTTTAAATAATCATTGATCACCTAACATAAGCAAAGTACTATCCTAGCAACCAAGAATCAGTGACGTATAAGACACTGCTCCTACTGTTAACCAGCCGCATTTTCATGGTAGAGAGAAAGGACATGAACAAGCGTCCCAGTTCAGGGAGGGGTGGCAGGAGATGGAAGAAGACACAGGTACCCCCGAAACACAGGCGACTTGACCAGATGCTGTGAGAAGCAGGTGCCTTGGAGAAAGAGCTGGGTGAGGTCTCGAGTGTAGATCAGCAGGGCCCATCCCAGTGTCACCTCGGGCTAGGATTGCCCGTATTTGTCCAGTAGGAGCCCCTGTACTGGCACTGTTGTCCTTTGGACATGGTCCTAGTGCGGCATCCTTTCTTGTTTGCAAGACAAGACATCACAGACTCATCTTCTCCATGTCCAGCCCCAGTAGTGGAGTCAGCCATTTCCCCAGGGAATCCTTAGTAGTTCCTTAGTGGTGTCATTTGGATGTCAAATAAACTAATTTTTGCTTAATAAAAAGTGTATTTTTCAGAATTTGGAGGTACAAGTATAAAAATTATTTATTGTACCTTTTCCGGTGTAAGCATATATCCTCCCATGGCGATGGCATCATGAAATAGTGTACAGCTTCAATAACAGGAGGTTAGTGAAAGGTGTTTGAACATTTTGTTAGATAATGTTATGCTTCCATAGAATATACAACGTTTGTATTTAATGGTGAATGCATTTTAAAGTCAATAATTCTTAAGATTTCAGCTTGTCAGTTTATCCTAAATATTTTAATGAGCTCTAACTAATGCAGTTTAAAGTTAAATAAACAATTAGGAAGTTAATTATTTTCCACTTAAATAAGAAAAGCAAGACATTATTCTCCAGACAAAACCGGTGCATACTAAAAACTACCTGGAGGCAAATGTAAGGGTGAGACTCCAGCGGACTTCTCAACAAGGCAGCCCTGTGGCCCTGACCTGAAGGGAATGGGGAGAGTAGCAAAGTGTTCTCCACACAGAAATACAGACAGGAATCTCAGCCTGTGAACTGGCATGGCTTCTGGAGACACACAGGGGATGTGACAATAAACTAGGAGACCTGAGCTTCGGTGCTGGTTCTGCCTCTGCACAGCAGTGTGACTGGTGGCCGATGGCCCTGTCCCTGGGCTCAGCTTCTAAGCTTGGAAAGAGATGGAGCTGAACCAGCTGATGAGGAGGGTGTGTGTTCCAAGGCATGCCAGGACCTCGGGCCACCGTGGATCGCTGAACCACCTGATCAGGAGGGTGTGTGTTCCAAGGTATGCCAGGACCTCGGGCCACCGTGGATCCGAAATGTTGCTGACCTTAAACACACTGCGGAGAGTTTGATAGAAGAGTAGGCTGCAGATCCCATCCTCAGCGTGTGCAAATTGGGGTGGTCAGCTGGTCTGAAGGAAACTTCCTGAACAAACCATTTTAATAGAGAGGCATGAAGGGTGAGAGTCATGGACCTGTGTGGGCAGAGAGAACCTTAAATTCTAGGGAATTATAATTCTTAATTTTCCTTTGCCTGAAATGTAGGCTGCACCAATTTCTTGATTTTCTTTTTTCCTTCGGAACTTATTTTTTTAGGGTGTTGTTAAGAAATCCGTAAGAGCAACCGTGAATACTGAAATCCTTTTCTTTTTCATAAAACAAGAAAACTCCTGGCTGCCGTAGAAAGCAAAATCTCATTTCCCCCTAGAAAAAGCAATCCCTGGAGTGATGAGGAAGAATATTGGCAGAAGGATGTCTCGGCCCATCTTTGATGCCTCTGCTGTCTATCCAGCCAGCTCTTGTTTTTGCTAGCACTAAATTCCCAAAATAAGATTTTCTCCACATCTGGAAGCCAACCTTTATTGACAAAAAGTCCCTATTTAAGGATGACCTTTTTGTCCACCTCACCAATTAAGCTCCATACTACAATTTAAAAAAAAAATCCCAGTTTTGTTACTAAATCCAAGGGATGAAGTCAATCTTTTGTGGCTTAATGTGGTGGGGTTTCCTCAGGGCTGCACCCCTGGGCCCCTCCTGCTAACTGCTGTCGGCAGCGGTAAGTCACCTGTGGAACTCAAGCTGTGTCAGAGGCCACATTTGTTTCCAGGACGTGTCTGACCCTGTTGACTGTTTCACAGGCTGTCTCCGAGGCCTGTGGTCACTTTGTGGTGTGGTGACATCCAGCAGATACCAGGAGGAATTTATTCATTTAAGATGTGAAAAATAGAAGGAAGAGAGAACTTTAGGTCATGCGTTCTACTGCTTACTACTTTTAGGAGCTTTAAGGAAAACATATGTTCTTGTATTAGTTTATTTCTCTCAACATGCTAGCTAGTAATACTTCTTTAAGTAGAAGATAATTTTTAAAAAGCATGTTTACAGTAAGTTGGAGGAAAAGCTCAGATGGCTAATATTCCTGGCAGGAGAATTGCCAGCAAGACTCTTATAACTAGGTTGGATTCCAGGTTGCAGCCCAAGGGCCATTTATATCAGAAGGTTTTTCTCAGACCATGGTCAAATGAAGAATGAGCTATTCTGGAAACAACCTGTCTACAGATATCTTAATATCTGGCATGTAATTTATTAAATATATCCATGGGGACACATTTTTAAATACATAGATAATTCTAAAACTTAAACTGGACTTGAACTCTTGCTGCAACACCTCTACAACGGTAAAAACCACATTAGAGTTCTTCAATGAACCACTTTGAAAATCTGCCCATCTCAAGGATTCTAAAGAATTCTAATGGTTTCAAAGTGTTGTCTTCTATCAAGCCAACATTTGCTTTCTCATTACTTTCACTTATTGGCAAAAATTTTCCTTGGGGGGACAATACAGGTTAGATCTACTATGTTTTCCTCTTAAAATACCAGACTTTCGAGTCATGAGTTAGGCATCTTTGATTCTGTTGAGCGATCCCTGACCCCTCAGTGATGTGGTGTTGGGTAAGACATTGGACTCTCTTGAATCTCAGTTTTCTCCCCTGTAAAAGGGAATATAGCATCCTCCGGTGTTCTGGATTAACAAAATATTTTGGGAAATACAAAGCTGCACCCTGTGGGATTGTTATGGGATGCACAGTGACAATAAGGCTGTGTCAAGTTGTCACACCCTTCCGGTCATTTCTTCTTCAACATTCCCACTCATCAGTGTCTTTGGTGAATGTTATCACTGAGCACAGATCAGTCCAGCTACTGATGAACTATTACAGGTCACTCTGGGGTTCTTTTTCCTCTTTTGTAGTGCTCCATCTTACCTCCCTATGAAGCGCAGCCCACACCTCTCAAAGGCAGACACTTCTGTGGCACCAGGCACCATGCTTCCCTCTGACAGGTGTCGTCTTCCAGGTACAGGGACAAGGCTGCACGTCACCTGCTGAAATCAACATCCGTCCCGGCTGCTTCTGCTGCCCCTGTGCCCACTCCCACTTACCCTTGAGGTTCAGCCTGAGCCCCACACCCAGGAGGTCCTCCTAGGAACAGGGCTTATTTCATCCTCCACATCTGACGCCCCCACCCTCCAGCATGACCCCACTCCACTGCCTTTGGTTCAGGTGGTTTTCACCTTTGAAGGCAGAGATTAAGCTTAACTTGTTACATTTCTAGGATTTAGTTCAGAGCAAGCTAAATGCACACACACATACACACAGATATATATACTACCTATGTATGTACACATATATACACATATAATATATACTATAGGTAAACATATATAAATATACAAACATATATAAATTTATATAAACATACATATAAATATAATTATAAATATAAATGACTGGAACATTTTCTAAGAAATGTGAATTGCAATTTTATCTTTATGCCAACATCAGAGAGTGCACTTAAACAACCTAAATGGTACAGCCTGCTACACCTCTAGGCTGTATAATTTAATCTAGGACTCCCAGGCTACAAGCCAGTGTAGCACGCGACTGTTCTGAATGCTGTAGGCGATTGTAACACAAAGGTAGATCTTTGTATAAATATATATTTATATAAATATATTTAAACATGGGATATATATATTAAACTGAATATATTTAAACATATACAAAATACATAAAAATATAGTAGTATAATCTTATGGGACTACTGTCATATATGTGGACTATTGCTCACCAAAGCATTGTTACATGGTGCATAACAGATGTGTGTGTGTATATATATATACACACACATATACACAGATGTGCACACACACACACACAGACACACACACACATATTCTATTGGGTTTACTTCTCTGCAGAACCCTGGTTGATCTGATAGATGTTTCTGGGATGCTGGCACATCTTACTTCTTCCCTAGAGTTACTAAACTCTTAAAACAATCTAAGTTTTTCAGAATCAACAACTATGGTTATATAATTCTCTCAAAGTTTTTTTTTTCTTTTAATTTTCAAGTGAATACTTTTCAATCAAATAAGAATGTATTGAGTATCCGACAAGTTTCCAAATTAGCACCTGTCATAACTACCTATTTTTTGAATTCCGTTCTGCAAATAAGGACACTGAGAAGATAATATTCATTTATAGCTATTTGCAAATATGACACTGTTCCGTGGTCCCAGCAGGGAATTCTCTAAAATTCCCGGGGCGTCTGTCTTCTGAAATTTTGCAGACCTCAGAAGACATCAGGGTGTGATTAGGGAACAAAACAGAGCCACTTGGAGCCACGGGCGGAGGAGCCTCTGTGTTCACACTGCACTCAGTCACAAGCCAAGCTCGCATCGTGGCCACGCTCCAGACAGAGCGGAGCTGTGCGGTTCCAATCATAGGGGGACTGGTCCAGCCTTTGCACTGAAGCCTTAAGAAGGCCGAGGCAGGAAAGGCGGGGCCTGAGAGGGGAACTGGTTGCAGGGCAGGCGTCAGGGAAGCCCGGGAGGGGCTCAGCTTCAGGGCCCCCGGCTGAGCGCATCCTTGAGGAGCCCATGCCAGTTATTTACTCTGGGACTTACCTTGAAGTTCTAGCTCTTTTCTTATTCCTGCCTTTTTGGGAATGAGAAGTTCAGGAAGGAAAAGCTGTTGGGAAACAACGTATCTCTGTTGGAGTGGAAGTGAAAAAGAAACACAAGTGGGTCGTCTGTGCTATTTTGAAAACAAAACAAATAAGAAAAGAATAAATTATAACTGAGTTCATGCTGAGCCCTCACAAAAGTTTCTTTCAGAGCTCACCCTAACTCCTAGTTTACTGACTCTTAAAAATGCTTTGTTTAGTCAAAACCACATGGCATATCCAGGACAGATCTTTCCTTTGCCTTAAAGCAATCTTAAATATAAATAGAGAATACAAAGAAACGGCTAAAAAGGGAATGAAATTCCACAGGGAACCAACACAAACCTAAATAACAGGGCATGATGTCACAGCCCAGGAAATGCCCTTCCTAGCACCACGTCACATGGCGCAAAGATTGTTCCCGAATGAGGGTTTTATCTCCTCCAAAGGTCCCTGGGAAAGGCCACCTGTCGGCACAGCCTTGTCCTACCAGAACTTCTCCTGTAAGGGAAAGATTCATTTTTGGAAACCACAGACCGTCTGATGAAAATACATGAGAGAGAAGAACATGGGCACATTGGGAATCCGACCACCGTCCAGGCAGGTACGAGGTCACCTCTGTGCTCCGAAGCAGGCAGCCCCGGCAAGTGGTGAGGCTGTGGCTCCTGGCCTCAGCACCTGCTCTGTCCGCAAGCCCACCCACCCTGCGACCACCGTCTGGGTCCACCGGACACATTGCATCTGGGGGGATGGGTTTGGGTCATGATTCACTTAGAGGCTAAAGGGCCACCTGCACAGTGGGTGTGTCTGGTCATCCTTCTTTAACAACAGTCAGCTTGAGAACCTTGGACATTGACACCTTGTGCCCAGGCCTGGGTTGTTCTCTCTATTTTGGTTTCTTCTTAGGCACCAGCACGGTGAGGGTGCCCAACAGAGGCTTGCGCTCGCAGGGTGGGATGGGTCCTGGCCTGGCACTGTAGGTAGAAGCTGGTGCTGCTTCGTGGTGGGGGCCTGTGTCAGGTGAGGATCTGTCAACAGCATGACATGGTGCAGAGATGACTCCTGAGGGGTAGACTCTTAGAGGAGTGAGTTTCTTCTAAAATTCTGCTGATAAACCTGCATCCACTTTGAAGCTCTGAGCATTATTTTCTAAGGCTTTTCTGGTTATACTAATTATATGTTACTAAAAGCAAGCTGTCTTCATTGTGGATGACAGAGCCCTAAAAATATATTGCTGACTGGAGGAACACACGTTAATACACAAGCCAATTAAATCCCCGGGCCCTATTACAGGATTTCTAAAAGAAGATTCTTGAATACAGTTATTTGATGACTCAGAAGTGTTTGTTGTCTTATAATTAAGGAAGCTAGAAGGGGTATTGCAGGCTAGGTAGGGTCTACTCAGATGCTGGACTGAAACCTGCAGAGGAGACTGCCCGAGAGGGTCTCGGCAATTCAATAGGTGGTGGCCTTCCCAAGAATAGTGATGCATTCAGTTTTCTGACTCTTGGTTAGGATTTTGCAATGCAGGGCTTGTTCCCTGAGATTTGGCCTATGCAACCTGCAGGTGAAGGCCTTAGCATGACCCAGGAGATGCGGCAGAGCCTGCTGCTGGAGCCAGGCATGGCTTCCTTTAGAAAAACCAGAAATGCTTAGACATCTCTTAAATTTTGAGTGAAAGTATCACAGCTACTCTTTTTAGCTTTTGAGCTTGGGAGAAAAACTAAGCCTGCTTACAGTCTTAACCCAGCTAGTGAAGGCTCCTGGTAGACGTGCACACTAAGCACATTGGATGAGCTGTTTGGACCAGGGTGAGTGAACACTGTCAGGCCCTGCCCGCATGCCTGTTGGCCTCACTGTTCCTGCAAGACTTACACTTGGGAAACTCTTGACAATGAAAATGTAACTTGCCGGGTGCAGTGGCTCACGCCTGTAATCCCAGCAGTTTAGCAGTCCGAGGTGGGTGGATCACCTGAGGTCAAGAGATCGAGACCAACCTGGCCAACATGGTGAAACCCTGTGTCATCTAAAAATACAAAAATTAGCCAGGCATGGTGGTGGGTGCCTGTAATCCCAGCTACTCAGGAGGCTCAGGCAAGAGAATTGCTTGAACTTGGGAGGTGGAGGTTGCAGTGAACCGAGAATGCACCATTGCACTCCAGCCTGGGCAACAAGAGTGAAACTGTCTCCAAAAAAAAAAAAAAAAAAAAAAAAAAAAGGAAAGAAAATGTAACTTAATTTCCTTAATGCGAATCTCAACCCAGTAGGCTAAACATCAGCAGCCGAGACCCTCAGGCTTGAAAGGAAGGCAGGTGCAGCTGAGGTTTCTTGAACTGCCTGTCTGTGGAACCTTGGGAAGTTGTGTCTGTTTTCTGTAAGAAGGAACACGATTTGCCTTGCCCATCTCAGGAGGTGCTTGAATGAAGCAAATGAATTGATGTGGAGGAAAGCACTCTGCAAGTTAGGAAAGGTCCTCAAGACTAGGGAAGACTCGAGCCACAGCAGTGAGCCCTGGCCAACAGCTGGGGTGACACTTCCTGCTTCTATGCTGGACCCTCCAGCTGCAGGCCGCACAGCTGGGCTTCCTTCACCGCATCCTGTAGGGATGAATGGGACTACGCGTGATGGGGAAGCTTCCAGACTTAAGCTGACTCTTGGTGAAAAGTACATTTAAGGTGCTTTTCTCCTTTCACTTCTTGAGGATGGCTGCTGAGCAGTCCAGGATGGAAGGAGGATTTGTGCTTTTGCCTATATGTGTCCCTGGGCGTTTCTACATTCCCTGTCCTCTTTTAGGGACTGTAAATGCAGCAGTGGGGCTGGAAGCCTTCTCTAAGGTCAGTGAAGCCACACACCCAGAGTTTCCAGGTGGGCTGCATTGACTTAGATGCAGGTGAGGCCTCTGTGATGCCCTGAGTCAGCCTAGCTCTGTGCTGGTGCCAGCCAGGCCTGGCTTGGGTTCTGCTCTGCAACAACGGGAAGGTCCCCTTTGCTACTCGTGATCCAAAAGTTGCTCTGAAGACTACGTGACAAATGTCACTGTGTGAGGGACATCGTTTGTGATTCTTGTGTTCTAAGACCCACGTTGCTTTATTGCCTGGAGGTCCCTGAAAGGAGTGTGAGAGCTGGGCTGTGTTTTGGTGGCTGAAGGAAGCTCTAAAGCTATTCCATGGAAGGTCCGTGTCAGCCACTCTCCCCTTCAGTTAAGTGATGGATGGACTTGCCTGGTTTTAGGATCTTATTCAGTGGCATTTCTTAAAGTGAATTAATCGGATACTAAACAATTCTCCATTAACAAACAGCAGCATTTCACGGTGGTTTGTAAGCACTGCAAACACCAACACTGTTTATGATATTATACATGATCATAGAGATGACACCATATAATATTCCATAGAGTTTGGTGTCTGGTAATCCAGAAATAGAATAAGCATTGTAGTCAGAATATCATTCAAAGAAGGTCATTCAAGGAAAATATTGTGTATTTTGCAGGTTTACTCAGACACAAAAATGAGGAAACATCGCTTTAGATAATTGATCAAGTTTCTTTTCTCCAGAAGCTGTTTTCTGGACAGGCTCATCCGCAGACGGGCTGCCGTGACCTTCACGTTCACGGGGCAGGTGAGAGCCAGGCCCCACTGTCATGGGTTCCATGAGTGTCCCAGGGAGGCTCAAGGCCTGGGCTGGAGGGACTGAATCCGGTGTGAGGCGACCCTGTGTTGTGCACTGCAGGGCCAGGCCTAGACCCTGACGTCCCAGGCCTAGTCTCTGTCTGCCCAAGTGGGTGGGGAGAATCCGGGGGAGGGAGGGAGACGCTGCTTCCCAGGCCATCATCCCAGCCTGGCTTCCTCGCTGGGAGGACGCGGCACGTTGCGTTTCTGGAGTCAGACTCTATGGGCCTCTCCGCACTCTTCAGCGCCTGGTCCCTGCAGGTCCACATGCCCCCCGCGGGCCCTCCCCTGGTTTCCGATGCCCATCACCCAACCTCTCCTGTGTCCCCAGCCCGGGGTGTGGGTGCAGCGCCTGCAGGTGCCTCCGGATGTCTGTGCTCCCAGCCCTCCCCCAGCTCCTTCAAACCTTCTCCACATCTCCTTCTCTCCTCCGTGCAACTGGCGGCTTCTGTCTTTTGGCCCACCCCAGCGCGCCCACCGGCTTCCCTCACACCTCACCGTTCACCAGAAGAGGGAAAGGCGACCCTTGATCCTCCCCCTACATCTGCCCACGGAACCCCCGGTGGCAACCCTGTGGGGAGGGGACAGCATGGCAGGGCCACAGTGCAGGCCTGGGAATTAAACTCAGATCGCGACAGGGAGACCAGACAAAGCCGGGGGCATGGGAGTGTTTAATGATTCATTAATCCTCGTGTGTTTAGAGAAAGGATTGTTCATACAGCTCACCTGGAAAGAATGTTCCTTGGTGTAAAAGTCTGCTTTATTCATAAAAAGCTCCCTTGAACTCACTTTGGCAAATGCCCAGGGCCGGGTTACGTGTCTGAGGAGGGCTTTATACAAACAGTACAAACAGCGTAAAAGTTAGCGCCAGTCTGTAACACCCACCCCCATATTTTAATGAACAATTACTCCAGTTGGAAGCAAATATTTTATGCCCCCGGTAAGTTTTCTGCCACCTGCCCGTGAATGTGCTTCTCCCTGATCTGCAATTCTGTCAAACTCTTACACACTCTATTTGCTTACACTGTTTATGACAGTCTCATCGTGAAACATCTCTTTGTTTAACATCCTGGAATTACACAAATCAAGGATTCTCTTGGCAGGCCTTGTTCGGTAAACATCCTTAAAGGCTTCCATGGCAGAGGCCCGCGTGGGCTGGATGCCTTTGTCTTCGTGGTAACAGCACTCAGAGCTGGCACATCTCGCGTTGCTTTGTAAGTGTCTGAGGATCATGGTCCTGCTCCCTCCAGGCAGCCTTGCTAAGCACCAGGAACACACCTTGGTCTGAGCTCCTATTGAGAAGCACACATCTGAGGATTGCAATGAAGACTGTTCCCCATAAACTTTTAATGGACCTTTCAGTATGGGTGTAGGCTTAGTGGAGCAGTTGAGAATAGAACAACGAGTTCCCGTGTACCCCTACCCTGTCTCCCCATTTGTTAACGTCTTATATGACTGCATGTTGACGTGACTAAGAAACCAACACTGGTACATCACTGTGTGCTAAACTGCCCCTAATTTCTATCTAATATCCTATTCTGACCCAGATCCAGTTCAGGGCATCAGATGACATTTCATCCTCATATCTCCCTAGGCTACTCTGATCTCTGAGAGTTTCTGAGACTTTTCTTGTTTTAATGGCATTGAGAGTTTTGAGGGACAACTGCTCAGGTATTTAGTAAAATGTCCCTCCACGTGGGCTTTTATAATGACTTCCTTTTTTTTCTTTTTTTAAATTATATTTTATGTTCTAGGGTACATGTGCACAACGTGCAGGTTTGTTACATATATATACATGTGCCATGTTGGTGTGCTGCACCCATTATCTCATCATTTACATTAGGTATATCTCCTAATGCTATCCCTCCCCTCCCCTCCCCATGACATGCCTCGGTGTGTGATGTTCTCCCTCCTGTGTCCAAGTGTTCTCATTGTTCAATTCCCACCCATGAGTGAGAACATGTGATGTCTGGTCCTCTGCTCTTGTGATAGTTTGCTGAGAATGATGGTTTCCAGCTGCATCCATGTCCCTACAAAGGACATGAACTCATCCTTTCTCATGGCTGTATAGTATTCCATGGTCTATATGTGCCACCTTTTCTTAATCCAGTCTGTCACTGATGGACATTTGAGTTGGTTCCAAGTCCCCACTACTGTGAATAGTGCCACAGTAAAACAACCATCTCATCTTTGACAAACCTGACAAAAACAAGAAATGGGGAAAGGATTCCCTATTTAATAAATGGTGCTGGGAGAACTGGCTAGCCATAAGTAGAAAGCTGAAACTGGATCCCTTCTTTACACCTTATACAAAAATTAATTCAAGATGGATTAGAGACTGAAATGTTAGACCTAAAACCATAAAAACCCTAGAAGAAAACCTAGGCAATACCATTCAGGACATAGGCATGGGCAAGGACCTCATGTATAAAACACCAAAAGCAATGGCAACAAAAGCCAAAATTGACAAATGTGATCTAGTTATAATGACTTTCTTATGGTGAGACAGGGCATATGGATGTCAGAGGAGACGAGCAGAGAGTACAGTGCTGTTCCATTCTCGTCCCATCATAGCATGGGCACATCTATCCACGAGGCTTGGCATTCATGATGTTCATTTTGATCACCCAGCAGAAGTAGCATGGGCCAAGTTTGTCTACTGTAAAGTTACTTTTTGCCCACTTCTGTGATGTACTTTTTGGAAACAAGTTACTAAGTGCATCCCGCAGCTGAATGAGGGGAAAGAGAATTACGCTATATGTCATTGAGGGCAGAGTATCAGCATAAATTATTTGCAATAATTCTGTATGGAAGACTTGTCTCTTCCGTACATTTGATTATTTAGTCATATAGGTATGGACAAAGGATATTTATTTGATTTCTTGTTTTATAATCCAACACTATGTAATTTGTTTTGGTGTTCACTTCAGCTTTGGCCACGAGGTATGCTTTCAGGTTCTCCCATGTCCTATAGGTGTGTCCCACCCTTTAGTTTTTGGGGGACTCCCTTACTTTTTGGTGCTTCAAGATGCTCTAGGCTCCTCTTGAATGTCTGCAGGCACAGTCCTACAGTCAACCATTTGTCCAAGGAACCCTGGTTCATATTCTTGAAGAATGGTGTCAGAAGTCAAGTCAAATATTGAGTGTGCTCCTTCATACTGGGGTGTTGACTTCATTTTCCTGAAACAATTCAGCTTCCTGCTATAACCAAATAGCGTCTTCAGCTACCCGACAGATTGGATGTTCTGGTTACCCTGCCTGACCTGGGGGTTTCAAGAGAGATCCTTTATTTCCTTTCCTGTGTGTCCCCAGGGACTGAGTAATAAATATTGTGTGGAACTGAACTTCTTGAATGTTTGACCCTTCCATTGTCATGTTTATTTTGTGAATGTCTGAAAACCACTCTGTGATTTATTACCAAGCATCTGAGGTGGAGTTTAATTGCTTTACAGATAACTACGTAGATGCTGTCTGGAGTTGTATTTATTTGTAGCCAGGTGAGTGAGAGCTGTGCAAGTAAGGGGTTAAAGTGGGCCCATTATCAAGTGCCTTGGATGTGTTTTTCTTAGCAGTAAATTCAGTAGAAAGTGTGACTACTTTAATCAAAGTTTTCATAAAATGTCCTCCCTGGAAGGAATCTGTATTGCTGCTTCTATTATTCAGGCATATATTTAGTAGGTTTCTTACAGAATGGCATTTGCTCAATTAGAAGATATTAAAAACTGGCTCTATACTCTGACCAGTAGAGAAATTGTTTATTAATTGTTAGCCAGGAAGCCAACTTTTATGTTTCTCCTCTGCTTTCTTTTTTGTCATTATTATTATTCAAAAGTATGGCTTGGAAAACAATGAGAAAATATTCTTCAGTCTCTAACCCACGAGACAGTCTTCAACATGATGAGGAGGAGGAAGACGAGAAGAGGAGGAAGATCATAAACCATAATACTTTCTGATGTGAACAAGCTCACTCTTAGATAGTATGAAGTGAATACCTCATTATAAATCACTGCTATTTTTCTAGAGGGCTACAGCTTCTTTGACACTGTTACTGTAAAGGGGGGGGTCTATGCCCCTCTCGTGAATCTGAGCTGGCTCCCTGCTGTTCTCACCAGTGGAGTGTGGCACTGGAGGTACCAAGCCGATGCCAGGCCAGACCTC
The DNA here is from genome assembly GCF_024542745.1 of Macaca thibetana thibetana. Classification (NCBI taxonomy): domain Eukaryota; kingdom Metazoa; phylum Chordata; class Mammalia; order Primates; family Cercopithecidae; genus Macaca; species Macaca thibetana. The sequence continues at coordinate 173,042,192 of NC_065583.1, read as the reverse complement.
TGAGAGGCTTAAACTCTGAGTGGACTGGCAGCTGTCACCTTGGTCTCTTGAATGTGTGAGAAGCCACATGAGGAGTTTGACTACATTGAGGCTCCCATGCTGTAGGAATCCCAAGCCCCAGTGTGGAGATGTACTGAAATACCATTCAGAATTGGAGTTCTGTGAAATAATTAAACCCTAATGCCCTAAGGTATTCATGAGAATAATTCAAGGTAATTATTCATAATTACCTTGCTTGTGTGCATCTAAAATAATAACAGTTTTTAATCATAATTAGGACAATGAGAAAATAGCTATTCAAACTCTACTCTGTGCTTTGTAGTTCAGAAGAACTTCAGTTGGGAAAGAATGCTGGAGGCTGAAACACCTCCATGTGGGAGGAGCCATCATGGAGGCACAGCCCCCAGGTGCAACTACTCCTGTGAAGTCATGTGGGTCAGAGGAAAACCACCTAGCAGAGCCCTTCCTGCATTCTCTACCTGCAAACCCACAAACAAAACAACATGGTAGCTTTATGATGTTAAGTTTTGAGATGATTAAAAAAAAGTAAGCAACAGTAAATACCAAAAACACAACATAAGCAAATGAAGCCCCATCTTCCAACCAGAAAGCCAACCATCAGCCTATTCAATTGTATATGTGATATTTAAAGTGTGTGTATGGCTGTGTGTGGCCAAAAAGTGTCTCTGTTTTATTCCTTCTTTTTCTTGTGCTTTAATGGAATTTCCTATATCCTTTGTTTCTCCATTATGCACTTGGATCATCCAACTCAATTTGGCAATGTTATTCATATAAGGAAAAATGTTGGTTTATCTCCACCTCTAATCCACATAATGACTCCTGAATTTGTAATGTATGTAACCCGTCTACCCTTCCTGGAATATATTTAGCAGGATGCCTCATGTCTTCCATTGTGGGAAATAGATGATACATGGAGAATAAAAATACATGAAAAAAAATATCCTTTTGAGATGTGTAAGAAAAAATCAACATGGAAAATTCAAAACTATTATTAGATAAAAGAGTTATGTCTCTGAAATTAAATAGGAAAGGAAAGATTTGAAGTTCAGTCCCCCCCCCCTTTTTTTTGTTCTGTACAAGTATTCACACCAGACTCGGTACTTTATCTCAGGATCCCTTCAGCCCCACTTGAATGCCCCAAGCTGGTTCTCCATCATCTGACAATTCAACCACTAACATCTGAAGTCTCTGCAGGTCTGAACTGAAGATCAAAGAGCAGCAAGGCAGCAATCGCCTGATCCATCAGCAGTCACAGATGTGTCCAGAACCGAGAGAGCCTGCCCTCCACTCAGACTTGTCCCTCAATACAACAAAAGGCTCAATATCAGAAAATCGAAAGAGAGGAATAGGCAGACTTGGTCTCTCAGGCACCAAGTGAAAACATCATTGCCAATTTCTTTCAAAAGAAGTTGTTCCATTGCCACATTTCTTTCCTATTTAACAGCAAAGCAAGCATGAGTCAAGGTGCTATTTTCATTCATGTTATTAAACACATTATAGTTTAAGCTCTTTCATAACTTCTAGTCTAAAACAATAAACATGGCTATATATATTTGTTTTTCTGGGAATACCAATGCACATACAAAAACTCTATAGTTCAACTTTTAACTACAAGCCTGTATTGCTTCTGTGATCTAAAAGAGACAACAAAAGCCCACACTCAACAGAACCACCCCCCTGGGGCCGCTGTGGGATAAATAAGAAAATATATGTCAAGCGCTAGGAACAGTGCCTGACGTGGTGTAAGCACCATCAAAGTTTTCTTTAACTTCTGCTTCTTGGCTTTCCTTCTGTGCCTGACTAATTGGCATAAATGCTGGGTCAAAGGAAGCTCAAATGTCCTTCTTGTCCCTTATGTAATAATATCAAAGCAAAAGTGGGAGATGGGATTGCTCCTGGCTGAGTTTGCACAGAGCAACAGCAGGAAACCATCCCTGAGGGAAGACAGAGGACCCTGTCTTTTCTTGCATTTAATTGGCTGTAATGCTTTAGTATTAATGTGAGTAGTATATGTTAGGATGATGTGTTTGAAAGCTGAACTGCCCCATTGATGTTAAAACAGTATAAAATAAAAACATTTTTCTTGGCACTTGTCTCTTCTCCATGCTCTATGATAGAAAGAAGAGTGCGAGAAGGGAAGAACTTCAGAGACACATCCAAATGGCTGGTCCTTTATGTCAGGAATGCTGGGCCTTGGTGGCGTCTCACAGGTGGTTGTGTCTGGCCCATGGAAAACAGCACACAGAACTATCCCTCTGGGCAGGGCCATCAGCTTTCTTTCCAGGCAATACCTATTGGGCTGGGAGAACCCTGCAGGCTGCAACCACACAAGCTAGAGCTTCAGACTGAATTTTAGGGTACAGCTTGGACCATGGCTTCAGATGGTACAAGCCCCAAGACTTGGTGGCTTCCACATGATGTTAGACCTGCAGGCATGCAGAAGACAAGAATTGAGGTTTGAGAACCTCCACCTAGATTTCAGAGGATGTATGGAAACACATGGATGTTCAGGCAGAAGTCTGCTGCAGGGGTGGAGCCCTCTTGGAGAGCCTCTGCTAGGGCAATGCAGAGGGAAAATGTGGTGTTGGAGCCCTCACACAGAGCCTCCACTGGGGCACTGCCTAGTGGAACTATGAGAAGAGGACCACCATCCTCCAGATCCCAGAATGGTAGATCTACTGACAGCTTGCACTGTGCAACTTGAAAAGCTGCAGACACTCAATGCCAGACTGTGAACACAGACACAGGGGCTGTACCCTGCAGAGCCACAGGGGTAGGGCTGCACCTTGGGAGCCCACCCCTTGCATCAGTGTGCCCTAGATGTGAAACATTGAGTCAAAAGTGTTTATTTTGTATCTTTAATATTTGATGAGTGCTCCTGTTGGATTTTGTACTTGCATGGGGACTTTTGGCCCCTTTGTTTTGGCCAATTTCTCCCATTTGGAATGGGAACATTTACCCAATACCTGCAGCCCCATTGTATCTTGGAAGTAACTAACTTGTTTTTGATTTCACAGGTTTATAGGTGGAAAGGACTGCCTTGTCTCAGATGGGACTTTGGACTTAGACTTTTGAGTTAATGCTAGAATGAGTTAAGACATTGAGGGACTGATGGGAAGGCATGATTGGTTTTGAAATGTGAAAAGGACATGAGATTTGGGAGGGGCCAGGGGCAGAATAATACAATTTGGCTCTGTGTCCCTACCCAAATATCATTTTGAATTGTAATCCCCATGTGTCAAGGAATGTGCCTGGTGGAAGGTGATTAGATCATGGAGGCAGTTTTCCTCATGTTTTTTTTTTCCATGATATTGAGTGAGTTGTCATGAGATTTGTTGATTTAAAAGTGACACTTAACCCTTCCTTCTCTCTCTCACTCCCTTTCTCTCTCTCCCTCTCTATCCCTGTCCCCCACGACAATGTGAAAAAGGTTTTCGCTTCTCCTTAGTCTTCCACCATGACTGTAAGTTTCCTGAGGCCTCCCCAGCTATGCAGGACTGTGAGTCAGCTAAATCTCTTTTGTTTACAAATTATCCATTCTCAGGGAGTTCTTTACAGCAGAGTGAGAATGGACGAATACCCTCCCCCATGCCTGAACTATTTCGGTGGCCTCAGGACATACATGAAGAAAAGCAGCCCTCACTGCCCTGTCCCTGACCGGAGCCTGCATCCTCCACCTGCTGAGACCATCCACCCTTCACTTCCTTGGTGTCTGGCTGGCGTCATAGTCTGTGCAGGCCTAAGTCCCCTGCTGATGTGAGCTGCCAACTCTGCCCTCTGGCCTATGTCCCCCGCTGATGTGAGCTGCCAACTCTGCCCTCTGGCCTATGTCCCCCGCTGATGTGAGCTGCCAACTCTGCCATCTGAGCTGTCCCCCTGCAGGGATGTCCCTCTCAGTCAGACCTTCACTCTGTCAAGACACTTCTAAGATATGAGGCCACAGCTCTGAGTCTTCTCTTGGGTGTCATCTCCTTCTCGCCCTGAAGTTCTTGCTCCTGAGCAGTAGCTCCCTGTGCCTCCTTCATGGGCTGCTGAGCTAGAGAGGCTTGTTTTCATCACAGGGCAATATTTCCTTCTCAAGTAGTGCTTCCTTTAATTAGATTCTCCACTAACAACACTGTCCCACAGTCCCTTCTGGGTAATGATGGGCCAACCTCATCCCACACATGCAGCATGGGGGAGACTGGTCCATCCTTCTTGGAGCATCTGCTTCCTGACTTCCAATAGACATGGGGTCACCTTGCTTTAGAGCTTGGCTTGTTCTCTAGAGGCAATGAGAAAGGAGAAAATGCTTCCAGTGACCACAGGTTACCTGGGGAAGAGCAGGACCACAGGGAATGGTAGAATTTTTCATTCCTGGAGGGAAAGTCATTTGTGCTTTCTTTCTCAGTGCACAGATTTATTTGTCCTTTGGTGGTCCTTTGGTGGTCCATAGTTACCTTCTCTTGCAAGAAAACATTCATTATAAATTCATCGAATCAGCATTTATTGAGCATTAGGAGTCCACTGTGGTTTCTAACCTGTGGCTAAAAATGAGCAAATGTAGCCCTGCTCTATCCTAAGGGTAGGGCCTAAAATTGCAGTATCTTCTGAGCCCAAGCTCAGTCCCACTTCCACCTGGTGGCAGTGACCCACTAAATATTCCCTAAATGCAGTGGCTTTCCAGCAATTACTGGTTTCACTTCCACATACTCCAGGACAGGAATACTATTCTGACAAATATGCCATGAAAGCCTTGAGTCTGGGATGCAGGGAAATACATAAATTGAATGAAAGTGCTGGGTTCTAGTCAATTTCAGGAGCCACGGACATAGACAAGAAGGTGGGCAAGAGAAGTACAGTTGCCCTCTGTGGCATCATCAGTCATAAGGACCCAGCTGTCAGGAAATGGGGCAGAGCCCCTTTGAGTGGCAGATGCCACTTTGAGTTTCATCATTCATGCAAATCTCTGCACTTTCATGATGAAAAAGACGTTAATCTGAGTGCATTTGTATTTACTCTAAATTGCACAATGCATGCTGGGCCTTAAAATGTTGACATTCACCAAAAGTAATGTTAAAAGGACAGATAAGCAGATGAACAAGTTGTTGATTTTGAATCTTTACTTACTACAAACTTCTCTTAATTACCTTTATATTGAATGCTTTGTAAATAATTCAGTAGGCTACACCATATGTTATGCAAATTTTAACTAAAATTACTATTTTCAGCAGAATTTGACTAAAGTGTATTAATGGACAGCATTTCTAATTTTAGCTTGTTTTTACATGAATATTCTTCACAATATATGGGACATGACAGGAGATTTAACACTAGTACATTTATTTATTCATCCACATATTCATCCAGAAGAATTAATCAGCCCTCCTCTCTATGGCAGACCTTGCACTAGGTCTTGTGGATATAAAGTTTCGTTAACAACACTCACTATCATTTATCAGCTTAAGGAGGCAAACAGGTAGATGCAGAGGCCAGGAGAGTCTGAAGGCTGTTGAAGCTGGTGGGATTTGCAGACAGTTCTCCAGGTGGCATTGGAGGACTGGGTCGTCTCCCTTACTTTCTGTGTGCAGTTCTTGGAATAACCAAAGAGTAAGAAGGCAGCACCCTGAGATAGGGTGGAACTATCTGAAGAAGCTGGAACCTCCTCCCTGTCCCTCCCAGTGAATGCAGCATCTCAAGTTAGGGAGAAAGTGCCTTGGGCAGCCAAGCTTTCCTCCTCCCTCCCCTGGCAGCAGGATGTCCCTCAAAGTGTTGCCCAGTGAGTTCTGTTGCCTCTGATGTATACAACCAGGGTGGACTGCCCTCCAGGGTCACTCAGCTGTGGTACAAATGGGGCACACACAGCCGGGACTCTGTCTGCCCTGGACAGCTTTCTCAAGCCTTGGGGGACCAGCTCATGATAGATCCAAGGTTTCTTTTGTTTCTCTCTGCCTGTGTGTAAGTAGTAAACCTGCATCATGCTGCTTGTTGTGAATTTATTCTGTCTCACTGGACTCAAACAACTAGTAAAACTGTAATCCAAGATGCAGCGGCAGGAGTGTCTGGACTCCTATTCCTCAGGGCTGGCACAGTGATGACAGTTACTGGCCTCCATGATGTGGGAGTCCTCCCTTGGTATTGGTATTTGGCAGGAATGTGGCCACATACAGTGCTTTGGCCACATCTAAAAGATGTGACATCTGTATCTGGTAGACAGTAACCAGCAGGTAACAGCCCCAGTGAGGCCAGATGGGGCCTCTGTGGCTCTGCAGGCTGGTGGTGCAGTGGCCCCTCGGATCTGACCCAAAGAGCTGAGGATGGTTTATTTTCTTATTCAGATTCTTGGAGTGGCTGCCAAAGCAGCAGGAAAAAGCAGATTAAAAGCACGTAGGCACGTAGGCACGTAGGTTTCATATATGCAATATCTCACCTAAATCATTCTTGGCAAGTAGTTTCAGCATGTTGAAAGGAATCACTCAGTAAGTTGAATGAAACCTGTTGATTCAGAATGAGTTCTGGAATGAGTGGTTACTTTGCAAATTCTGCAGAGTTGATGAAGGAAGGAGAGAAGGAAAGAAAGAAGAAGGAAGAAAGAAAGGGTGGAGGGTGAGAAGGGAGGATGGAGGGAGGAAGGAATAAAAGAAGGAGGAAGAAAAAAGAAGGAAAAACACATAAAAGAAGAAAGGAAGATGAAGAAAAAAGGAGAAACAGAAAAAGGCAGGAAAGAAGGGACTAAGCAAGTAGAAACAAGGAAGGCAGGAAGCATTGCGTATGAGTCCGTCGGGAAAGAGAGTGAAGGAATGAAGAAGAAGGGAGGGAGGGAAGGAAGAACAGGAGGAAGGGATGAAGGAAGAGAGGAGGAGAGGAAGGAAGGAGGGAAGAAAGGAAGGGCTCTTCGGTGACCTCCTTCTCCAGCATGCATAGAGTAACTGTGATGTGCCAGGTTCTACCC